>NC_086128.1:59305990-59563845 GCF_963921235.1 Mobula hypostoma | reverse complement strand
CACCATGCTTAGAGTGAACAGTTTTTAAATAATGTCAGTTGTGTGTGTTTTTGTTCAAAAAGCAGTCATTTTTGTCACTAATAATTGGCAAGAAATAAGCAGTAATTGTTGAAAGTTGCTGTTGTTTTTTGTTGCATGACACTCCCTGACCAACACACCACAGCAAATTCCTAATACATGTAAATGTCTATGGTGCATAAAGTTGATCCTTGATGAGTGAACAATAGATTTAGAGTGTATCACTGTAATAACTTGATCATTGAGCAGAAATATGAGACAGTTATCAGAGCCGCTGCCTTACTGTGCCACAAATCCAGATTCACACTGGGTGCATTCTAAATGGAGTTTGTACATTCTCCCTGTGACTGCGTGGGTTCACTCCGGGTGCTGCAGTTTCCTCCCACATCCCAAAGATGCACTTACTGGCTGGCGGGTTAATTGGCCATTCAAAATTACCCCAAGTCTGGAGGGCAGAACCCAATGTCTGCTAGTCCAGGAACAAGGACCAGAGACCTGGAGGCAATATGGCCTAGGGCTGGAGATATGTCTGGGTGTACGACTGGGAGGATGGGTGAATGGGATAGCAAAGGTGTTTTGCCATTGTTGCTGCCACTGCTTGTGCTGGCCTGCTGAACATGCTCTGTTGGCTGCCCCAAGCACATCCCTGGGCATGCTGTTTGTTAACACAAACAACGCCTTCCTCTGTAGGTTCCGCTGTATACTAGATTTATAAATCAGATTTGAAATCTGAATCTGTGTGTAGGTGAGAGGTGGCATCTTAGGAGAGTTGTTAAGAATGCAAGGAGAATTTTAAAAAATGGGATTAACATACTGTCGGATTAATGTGATGATTGACTGACAGCCAGTGTAGAATCAACAGCCAGAGGGCCTGTTTCTGCATTGTGCATACAGCACTGTGCAAAAGTCCTGGACACATGTATATAGCTAGGGTGCCTAAGGCTTTTGCGCAGTACTCTATTTGTCAACGTAGAGCAGACAGCAAATTTACAAATCTAGCGGGAGCAAAGGATGTTGGGAGTGGTGAGGGTGGAGCGCCATGGGAGGGGTGTGGAACAGATGGGTGAGAATGAGTACCGGGGAGGGTTGGGGGTGGTGCAGGTGTAGACACACCCAGCCCTGAGACAGCAGGTAAGGTCATTTGATTCCAAACAATCGGTTTATTGATCATTACAGAATGTCTCTCTGGTGCTTCCCTCTCCCTTCCCTCTCCCTTCCCCTTTTCCCAACCATGATTCCCCTCTCCCTGCCCCCCTTCCCACTGTCAGTCCACAATAGAGACCCATATCAGAATCAGGTTTATCATCACTCACATATGTCATGAAATTTGTTTTTTGTGGCAATGCATAAAATTACCACAGTACTGTGCAAAAGTCTAAAGCACCCTAGCTACTGTGTGCGTGTGCGTATATATATATATATATATATATATATATATATATATAATATACATACACACACACACACACACCAAACACTTTTACATAGTACTGTATCCACGGCTCCATAACTTTCAGGTTTGAAAGGTGTGCTGAATAAATGCAACTGTTCAACTATAACAAATGGCACTAAATAAAATTAAATGGCTTATTTCGATTGTATTCTGATTCTGAACTCGTGTTAAGTTAATTTGACTTTTTCTGATAATTTGTTTTGCATTAAGAATGAACTCCAAGGTGAGTTGGCTCAC
Source organism: Mobula hypostoma (assembly GCF_963921235.1). Taxonomy (NCBI): domain Eukaryota; kingdom Metazoa; phylum Chordata; class Chondrichthyes; order Myliobatiformes; family Myliobatidae; genus Mobula; species Mobula hypostoma. The sequence goes on along the minus strand of NC_086128.1, from coordinate 59,562,137 downwards.
CTGTGAGTAGGCAAGCTCCTGTACTTTACCCAAGCAGTTGTTCTTTGTGTGTCTCCTTACTATATTACCATGGGAATGAGAACAAAAAGGAGTCCACTGTGTTGTTTAATGATCAAAGATTAGATTAAACATTAGCTTTATTTGTCACATGTACATGGGCGGTACAGTAGTGTAGGGTAGCACAATGCTTTACAGTACCAGTGACCCAGATTCAACTCCTATAAGGAGTTTGTACGTCCTCCCTGTAACCACATGGATTTCCTCCAAGTGCTCCGATTTCCCCCCACAGTCCAAAGACATACTGACTGGTAGGTTAATTGGTCATTGTAAACTGTCCTGAGATCAGGCTAGGATTAAATCGGGGGATTGCTGGGCGGTGCAACTTGAGGGGCCAGAAGGTAGTAACTTTACGTATTGCACTGTGCTGCTGCCGCAAAAAAAGATTTCATGACATACGTGAGTGATGATAAACTTGATTCTGATATGGGTCACTATTCTGGACTGAGAGTGGGAAGGGGGCAGAGAGAGGGGTGTCATGGTTGGAAAAAAGAAAAGGGAGAGGGGAGGGCGCGGGAAATGCCAGAGAGACATTCTGTAATGATCAATAAATCAATTGTTTGGAATTGAATGACCTTGCCTGGTGTCTCAGGGCTGGGTGTGTCTACACCCGCCCCTGGCACTCTTTCTCTGCCACCTGTCCCACACCCCTCCCGCGGCACTCCACCCTCGCCATTCCCAACATCCTTTGCTCCCACCAGATTTACAAACTCGCTCTCCGCTCCACATTGACAAATACAGTACTTGTGCAAAAGTCTAATGCACCCTAGCTAATATGTGTTCCTAAGTCCTTTGTACAGTACTGTACATTAGATTATGGCCATTTACTTAGTTATTTACTCACAGTGACCATTTTATTATGTACAGCTTATTAATGCAAATATCTAATTGTTATGTGTCACTCCAAAATGTAAAAGTAATTACAGAAAAACACAGGGAGACCAGAACAAACATGTACTCTTCATTTTTACTTTTAGTGAGGTGTGGACTTATGATGTGGTGGCATAATGACATAGGCCATTCACATACTTTTATACGTAACCTGTAATGAATTTAAACAAAAAACAATGCTTAATCAAACAACAAATTTACAATATTACTCATATATTACTAAAATATTAAATACGCAACACTAATCAGCCCAATCATGTGGCAGCAACTCAATGCATAACAGCATGCAAGCATGGTTAAGATATTCAATTGTTGTCAGACCAAACATCAGAATGGGGAAGAAATGTGATCTAAGTGACTTTGACTGTGGAATGATTGTTGGTGCCAGATGGGGTGGTTTGAGTATCTCAAAAACTTCTGCTCTCCCTGGATTTTCACGCACAACAGTCTCTAGAGATGACAGAGAACGGTGTGAAAAACAAAAAAGATGCAGTGAGCGGCAGTTCCTGTGGGTGAAAATGTCTTGTCAATGAGAGGTCAGAGGTGAATGGCCAGATTGGTTCAAACTGACAGGAGGGTAACAGTAATTCAAATAATAACGTATCACAACAGTGGTGTGCAGAAGAGCATCTCTGAATGCACAACATGTCAAACCTTGAGCTAAAACAGCAGAAGACCATGTACATGCACACAGTGGCCACTTTATTAGGTAAAGCAGATTTCTATAAAGTGACCACTGAATGTATTTATAAGCAATTCATACTAGTTTACAGTGAAAAGACCTTTAATACCAGATTCTGTGGCATATCTCTGCGTGTGTAGTAATAACGTAGTAAAAATTTGATAAAGTCCCACATAGGAGATTAGTGGGCAAAATTAGGGCACATGGTATTGGGGGCAGAGTACTGACATGGATTGAAAATTGGCTGGCTGACAGAAAACAAAGAGTAGCGATTAACGGGTCCCTTTCGGAATGGCAGGCGGTGACCAGCGGGGTACCACAGGGTTCAGTGCTGGGACCGCAGCTGTTTACAATATATATTAATGATTTAGATGAGGGAATTAAAAGTAACATTAGCAAATTTGCCGATGACACAAAACTGGGAGGCAGTGTGAAATATGAGGAGGATGTTATGAGAATGCAGGGTGACTTGGACAGGCTGGGTGAGTGGGCAGATGCAGTTTAATGTGGATAAATGTGAGGTTATCCACTTTGGTGGTAAGAATGGGAAGGCAGATTATTATCTAAATGGAGTCAAGTTAGGAAAAGGGGAAGCACAACGAGATCTAGGTGTTCTTGTACATCAGTCACTGAAAGCAAGCATGAAGTACAGCAGGCAGTGAAAAAAGCTAATGGCACGCTGGCCTTCATAACAAGGGGAATTGAGTATAAGAGCAAAGAGGTCCTTCTGCAGCTGTACAGGGCCCTGGTGAGACCACACCTGGAGTACTGTGTGCAGTTTTGGTCTCCAAATTTGAGGAAGGACATTCTTGCTATTGAGGGAGTACAGCGTAGGTTCACAAGGTTAATTCCCGGGATGGCGGGACTGTCATATGTTAAAAGATTGGAGCGACTGGGCTTGTATACTCTGGAATTTAGAAGGCTGAGAGGGGATCTTATTGAAACATGTAAGATTATTAAGGGATTGGACACACTGGAGGCAGGAAGCATGTTCCCGCTGATGGATGAGTCCAGAACCAGAGGCCACAGTTTAAGAATTAGGGGTAGGCCATTTAGAACGGAGTTGAGGAAAAACTTTTTTACCCAGAGAGTGGTGGTTATAGGGAATGCTCTGCCCCAGAAGGCTGTGGAGGCCAAGTCTCTGGATGCTTTCAAAAAAGAGATGGATAGAGCTCTTAAAGATAGTGGAATCAAAGGTTATGGGGAAAAGGCAGGAACTGGATACTGATTGTGGATGATCAGCCATGATCACAGTGAATGGCAGTGCTGGCTCGAAGGGCCGAATGGCCTACTCCTGCACCTATTGTCTATTGTCTATTATCTAAAATGAAGATAATTGACAGCAGAAAGCAAATAATTATGATTTTAAAATCATCAGTTTATACTATTACACATTTTCAATATTTAAGTCATAATTTAGCAATTTTTTAAAAATTTATAAACATAAGCCTTCTAAAATCTAGACTTGTACATTCCTTTATGAAAGCCAGTAACTTAAAGAGTAAGTAATCTTTGAAACAAAATGGAAACCTTACTTAAACAGAATTATTCTACAACATTTCAAGGTTTCCAGATGTTACATCTCGAAACAGATTTCATATGTTGCAGCTGAGGACATGCTGAGGGTGGCTTCAACTTTTGAAGTTTAAAATAAGAGAAACACTTTTGTTTCCTGAGGCACCATCTGTTATGTGGGCAGATAAGATTAGGTTTCTCCCCCCCCCACCCCGCCATGACTTTTCCAGTAGAGTATCACTTGTGTGCATTCAGGGAAATGAGTAACCATGTCTGTTTCACAGGATCAAATAAGTACTATCTCACTCGAGTTTCCGGTTAGATTCAAAGATTCATATTTCAGGAAAACCATACAGATTTTTCAAAACTCCAGTTCAGCCCTCACCATCAGGTTCTTGAACCAGCAGGGATAACTTCACTCAATTTCACTTGCCCCTGCACTGAAATGTTCTCACAACCAATGGACTCACTTTCAAGGACTCTTCATCTCATGTTCTTGATACTTATTGTTTATTTTTTTATTATTATTTCTTCCTTTTTGTATTTGCACAGTTTGTTGAACACTGGTTGAACACCCAAGTTGGTGGTATTTCATTGATTCTATTGTGGATTTAACAGCTATCTGCAGCTTATAGATAAACTGGGATTTTCTTTTAGTTTTATTCAAAGGTTTAAGGTTTGAAGGTTTAATCCACTCAAAGTCATGCTATTGTATTAAACTGGCAGAAATCGTTATTATCTCTCCACAAGAGAAAAATCAACTACAACTAAAAATAAAGCAGAAATTTCACCATCTCAATTCTTAGCCATCAGAACTAGCATGGTCACCACATTTAGGATGTTCAGAAAATTTGTTCTGAACTTTCCTTTTTTTTAATGTCATTGTCTCAATTACATTAGTCCAAGCTGTGATTCTAGATATTGACTGAACAACATACCATGCCCCTCCTCCACTGCCATGATGAGGAGACTCAGGCTGGAGGAGCAACACTTCATATTCTGAAGCAAAGCACACAAAATGCAGGAGGAACGCAGCAGGTCAGGTAGCGTGTATAGAAATGAACAAACAGTCAATATTTTGGGCTGAGACCCTTCTTCATGACTGGAAAGGAAGCAGGAAAGATAACAGAATAAAAAGATGGGGGGAGGGGGCAGGAGAATAGCTAGAAGGTGATGGGTGAAGCCAGGTAGGTGGGAAAGGTAAAGGGCTGGAGATGAAGGAATCTGATAGGAGAGGAGAGTGGACCATGGGAGAAAGGGAAGGAGGAAGGGACTGGGGGAGGTGATAACCAGGTGAGAAGAGGCAAACATGAGGAAACCTGCAGATGCTGGAAATTCAAGCGACACACACAAAATGCTGGTGAACGCAGCAGGCCAGACAGCATCCATAGAAAGAAGCACAGTCGACGTTTCGGGCCGAGACCCTTCGTCAGGACTAACTGAAAGAAGAGGTAGTAAGAGATTTGAAATTGGGAGGGGGAGGGGGAGATCCAAAATGATAGGAGAAGACAGGAGGGGGAGGGATGGAGCTAAGAGCTGGAAAGTTGATTGGCAAAAGGGATACAAGGCTGGAGAAGGGAGAGGGTCATGGGACGGGAGGCCTAGGGAGAAAGAAAGGGGGAGGGGAGCCCAGAGGAAGATGGAGAGAAGGTAAGGAGTGATTGTGAGAGGGACAGAGAGAGAAAAAAAGAAGGATGGATGGATGGATAAATAAATAAATAAATAAAGGAAGGGTGGGATAAGAAGGGGAGGAGGGGCATTAACGGAAGTTAGAGAAGTCAATGTTCATGCCATCAGGTTGGAGGCTACCCAGACAGAATATAAGGTGTTGTTCCTCCAACTTGAGTGTGGCTTCATCTTTACAGTAGAGGAGGATAGATAGACATATCAGAATGAGAATGGGACGTGGAATTAAAATGTGTGGCCACTGGGAGATCCTGCTTTCTCTGGCGGACAGAGCATAGGTGTTCAGCAATACAATCTCCCAGTCTGTGTCGGGTCTCACCGATATATAGAAGGCCGCACCGGGAGCACTGGACGCAGTATGTCACACCAGCCGACTCACAGGTAAGTCATAAGAAGAGGTAAGGGGTCAGAGTGGGAAATAGAAGAAGAGGGGAGGGGGAAACATATTCTGTCTGGGTAACCTCCAACCTGATGGCATGAACATCGATTCCTCTAACTTCCAGCAATTTCTCCCCCCTCTCCTTCTTCATTCCCCATTCTGGTTTCCCACTTACCCCTTCTCTTCTCCTCACCTGCTTATCACCTCCCTCTGATGGCCCTCTTCCTTCCTTTTTTCCTGTGATCAACTCTCCTCTCCTATCAGATTCCTAATTCATCATCACTTTACCTCTCACACCTATCCCCTTTCAGCTTCGCACTTCATCCCCTCTCCTTCACTCGCCTACCTTCCCCTTCTCCTGCTTTCACTTATCACCTGTCAGCTTGTACTCCTTCCTATCCCCTAACCATCTTACTCTGGCTTCTTTTCCCTTCCTTTCCAGTCCTGATGAAGGACCACAGCTCGAAGTGTCGACCATTTATTTCCCTCCATACATGTTATTCTGAATTTCCAGCATCTGCAGAATCTCAATCCCAGAGGGAGGGATTGGAAAGCAGCAACTGATCACTGTGTCTTCTTGAAACCAGTAACTGAACTGACTACTGGTACAATCAGTCATTGGAAGTTATAATTTTACAATGTTTCTTTATCTGTTGCGATTTGAGAGTACTGGCTTCCTTAAACCTTCAGCAAGTTGAAGCTAATGAATACTGTAATGAAAGGATCGAGAGACTGGGAAAGGACAGAAAAATAGTCTGCTATAAATAGAGAATCTTCAGTGAAATCAAAACAAAGCTACAAATAGAAAAAAATACAGAAATACACAGTAGCTAAATCATCATAGAGTCATAAAGTTACACAGCATGGAAACAGGTCCATAGACACAAAACATTCTGCAATTCTATATATATTTTTTTCTATATTTTTAGGTGTGTGTATATATACGAGGGGTGATTGATAAGTTCGTGGCCTAAGGTAGAAGGAGTCAATTTTAGAAAACCTAGCACATTTATTTTTCCTACATTTACACGCTTAGTCCAGCGGTCGTGGAGCATACGGATCCCTTCTTTGTAGAAGTCGGTGTCTTGGACCTCCAGAAGTGGTCCACAGCAGGGGTGATTGATAAGTTCATGGCCTAAGGGAGAAGGAGATGAGTTATGAGAGTGGTATAACTCATCTCCTTCTACCTTATGCCACGAACTTATCAATCACCCCAGCTGTGGACCACCTGGAGGTCCAAGACGCTCTTGTTACATGCACGTGCAGTTCAGCTCTTTGAGTCATAATGCAGAAAGTTTGAAATTAATAACTCATCTCCTTCTACCTTAGGCCACGAACTTATTAGTCACCCCTTGTGTATGTACGTACACACACACACACACACACACACACACATAAACTTTAGCACAGTACTGCATATATAAAATAAATTACAATAAGAAATATATATTAGTTATTAGCATTTAAATGTGCTATTATGGAAACTTGGGTGCGGGAAAAATGTCTCTGCCAAAGGAGATGTAAGGCACTCCTTCCCTCCGCTAGCCTGCAGGCCACCCTTGGGCAAGGTGTAGCACCTGCTTAGCCCCCCACCCCCACCTCCAACCCCGATCAGGGTCACGTGAAGCCATGGGACCAGGTGGTGGATGATCGTATGAGCAGCTGATGTATATCGCAAGTCCTGGTTATGCGACCACTGACGCCAGACACAATCTCTGAAGGGTACTGATAATGGTTGGGGCCACCCGTCTTGTAAGACACTGCCCCAGAAGGCGGCAATGGCAAACCACTTCTGTAGAAGAACAATTATGGTCATGGAAAGACTATGATCACCCACATCACATGACACGGCACATAATGATGATGACGATGATTATGGAAACAGACCCTCTAGCCTAACTGGTCCAAACTAACCAAGATGCCCCATCTAAGCTCATCCCATTGCCAGTGTTTGGCCCATAACCTTCTAAACCTTTCTAATCCATCTACTTGTCCAAATGTGTGAATGCATATGCTGGAAAAGAATTAGAGTGGACCATTGGAGAAAGGGAAGAAGGAGGGGCATTCTCCTCTCCTGTCAGATTCCTTCTTCTCCAGCCCTTTACGTTTTCCACCTATCACCTATCATTTTTAAGGAGGTAACAGAAGACTGATGAAGGCTGAAGCACATGGGATGAAAGACATGTTGGCTAATTGGATCTAAAACTGGCCTGGTGATGGGTGGAAGAGGGTAGTGGTGGAGGGGCGTTTCTCTGATTGGAAGTCTGACTAGTGGTTCATCACAGGGATTGGTGCCTGGAACCTCACTGCTTGTGATACATATTAATGACTTGGATGTGAAAGTAGGAGATATGATTAGTAAGTTTGTGGGTGGTATGAATATAGAACATAAAGTATTACAGCACAGTACAGGCCCTTCAGTCCATAATGTTTAGGATATAGAACATAAAGCATTACAGCACAGTACAGTACAGGACTTTTGGTCCACAATGTTGTGCTGACCATTTAACCTACTCCAAAATCAATCTAACCTTTCCATCCTACATATCACACCATTTTCTATCTTTCATGTGCCTATCTAAGAGTTTCTTAAATAGGTGGTTTTTCAACTTTGATGATGCTCTGGATAGTAAGGTTGACTATCTAAGGCTACAGCAGGATATAGATCAAATAGAAAGCTGGGCAGAGCATTAGCAGATATGATTTAATCCTGACAACTGTCAGGTGTTTGGGAAGACAAAGATAGGATATATATATAAATAAATGGTGAGGCACTACGGAACAGAACATTACAGCACAATATAAGCCCTTTGGCCTACAATGTTGTGCCGACATTCTATCCTACTCTAAGACCAATCTAACCCTCACCCCCCCACATAGTCTTCTATTTTTCATCCATGTGCCTATCTAAGAGTTTCTTAAATGTCCCTAATGTATCTACCTCTACTATCACCTTTGACATAGTGTTCCACGCAACAACCACTCTGTGTAAAAACCTTTCTTCTGACATCCCCTCAAACTTTCCTCCAAACACCTTAAAATTAAGTCCTCTTGTGTATTAGTCATTTCAGCCCTGCAAAAAAGTGTCTGGCTATCCACACAATCTATGCTTCTTATCATCTTGTGCACCTCTATCAAGTCACCTCTCATCCTCCTTCGCCGTAAAGAAAAAGCCCGAGCTTGCTCAATCTGTCCTCATAAGACATGCCTTCTGGTCCAGACACTATCCGGGTAAATCTCCTCTGCAACTCTCTAAATTTACCAAATCCTTCCGATTGTGAGGCAACCAGAACTGAACACAATTCTCCAAGTGAGGTCTATAACCAGGGTTTTATAGAAATGCAATATTACCTCACAGCTCTTGAATGCAATCCCCATCTAATGAAGGCCAGCATGCCATTGCTCTTCTTAACCACCGTTTCACTTGTCTTTATACAGAGCTATACACAATATCCCAAATGTGGTTTAACCAGTGTTTTGTAAAATAGCAACAGAACGCACCAACACTTATATTTGAAGACAATCATGCCATATCTTTATCATCCTACCTACCTGTGCTGCTACTTTCAACTAATTATGTATTTGAACCCCAAGGTTCTGCCATTTACCAACATTCATCAACACTTCATTTATCACTTTGGAAGGTCAAATTTGAAGCAGAATACAGGGTTAATGGCAGGATTCGTGGCAGGGTGGAGGAATTATGCAGTTGACATTTGGTCCTCCTCTCTGACCCCCCACTCCGCTCTTTTATTTAGGCTTTCTCCCTCTTTCTTTCCAGTCCGGTAAAGGGTCTCATCCCAAAAGGTTGACTGTTCAATCCCCTACATAGATGCTGCTTGATCTGCTGAGTTCCTGCAGTATTTTGTGTGTGATGCTCCAGATTTCCAGCACCTGCAGAATCTCTTGCATCAGCACCCTGTTGAGAATTACTTTGCTTCCAACACCTTAAAATATTTTCATCGTTTACCATCCCCACCCCATGAAATGAACACATACGATTTTCATTCTTTAGATTGTTTGGATCAGCAAAATAACTCATTTGGTTTGAATCACACCCACTGCTCTAAATATATAATTAACTCCATCACTTGTGGTACACATCCCAACTCGGTAACTTCTACTTTTGGGAAAGATGGGTAACGAGTGCCATGGGAGCACCACCAGCTGATCGCGGCAGGGCGGGCGGGGGTTTGCTAAGCAGCTGCTAGAGCCCTTTACACCTGCTTTGCTAGAGACCTATCTCCACCACACCACCCAAACCTCTGGGTAGGTATCCTTCTAAATCAAATGCCATCCTGAGTTGGAAAGTCAACATACTTTGTGACTGGAAGTTTCCTTCTCTGTTGCTCTGTTTAAATCCCAGAACCCCATTCTCAGGATTGGCGGGAGAGGCAGTTACATTAAGGACATTTAGGAGATTCTTTGGTAGCCACATGGATGATAGGAAAATAGAGGGCTATGTAGGAGGAAAGGGTTGAATTTATCTTAAGTTAAAAGGCTGGCATAACATTGTGGGTCGAAGGGCCTGTAGTGTGCTGTAATATTCCACGTTCTAAACATTGTTCAAGACAAGCGTAAGAACACTCTTTTCTCTTTGGTTTGAAACATGAGTACTTTTGCTGAAAGCAAACTTTATGACTTTGAACATTTCTTCACTCTTGCTATGTTTAAAGCCTGGAACTGCTTGCCCATGAATCGTGGTTGATCCTTCACCAGAACAGCAGTAGTTGAAGGAGGCAGATCATTGTGACTTCACTAAGTTGAATGAGTAATTGGAAATCATACGAATAGTCAATTAACAGACTTGCCAGAAGATGAACTACCCTGAAAATCATGTACCTTGCTGCACAAAGTACAAGTGAGATTTCAATGACTCAATAAAACAGCACAATTATTGCTCATCAAACTCTGATTTGAATACACTAATTAAAGGTGTACTGTAATTCACACCCATAAATATTTCAGGAGAGATTCTATTGAATTCTTCCACACTTCACTGTCTCTCCCCGCTTAGCCATGAATTAAACACAATTTCAGAGTTAGTTAGTTAACCATCAGCCACACAAAAAAGACCAGGATAGAATAAACATAATGGATTAATGGGCACTAGAGAGTGTTGTAACTCCATTGTGGATGGTTCCAAGCCTGGCTGAGAAAGGAGGAGGATTGGGCATGCGGCTAGCAACCCCATCCCATAAAAACCCAAACTGCAGAAATGCCAACAGAAGCTTTAAAGACCTCATCCCTGGAAGAGGAAGGACATCAAGAAGATGGGCTACACGTGGGGACAACATGAAAGACTGGCCTAAGACAGAGGACTCTGGAGAACTGCTGTTGGCGGCCTATGCCCTAGTAGGGATGATGGCCTTAGTAGGTAAGTAGGGAGTGTTGTAGAACAGAGACCTTGGGGTACAAGTACATAGTTCCCTGAAAGAGTCAATACAAGTAGGTTAGGAGTGTCTTCAACAGACAGGGCAATGAGTACAGGTGTTGAGATAGCATGATACAGCTGTATAGGATGTTGGCGTGACCGATCCTGGAATATTTAAACACAAGAGATTCTACAGATGCTGGAAATCCAGAGTGATTAATGCTTGTAATAATGAACCCTGATGAAGGGTCTCGGCCTGAAACATTACTCTTTACTCCTTTCAGAGATGCTGTCTGACCTGCTGAGTTCCTCCAGCATTTTGTGTGTGTTACCCTAGAATACTGCGTGAAGTTCAGGTTGAGTATCCGAAATTCCAAAGTCCAAAAACCTCTGAAATCCAAATTTTTTTCCAGCACTGACATGATGTCACAAATGGAAAATTCCTCAATGCGCTGGGGAAGTTCCCAGGTGATGCGCAGATCTCTGCACACCACAGACAGTTCTGAGAAATAACCTTATATATGTAATGAACAGACGTTCATGAAAAATAGAAAGACACCGCATAAAGCAAAAACTCAAGATCTTGATGATGTATTGAAAGAGTGGATTTGTCAGCGTTGGAGTGAACATATGCTGCTTAATGGTGTGCTGATCATAAAACAAACAAAGATCTATCATAACGAACTGAAAATTGAAGGTAATTCAACAGGCTAGTTGCAGAAATTTTAAAGATAAAGTGTCTGCTGATCATGAAGGTCGTCACTGATGAAAATCTAACACCAGAACATATCTACGTTGCTGATCATTTTTAAACCTCATATAAAACCTTAAGAAAAAGTAAAACAGAAATACAATGCACTATAACCTTTTAATCAAACACGGCATCATAGGTGGAGATTGAAAGTCTGCTGCTGTTTGTTGCTGTTCAACAGCTGATTCAGGTGTTCTCCCGATGCTGATGTCCTACAAACATTATAGAAACATAGAAAATAGGCGCAGGAGTAGGCCATTCGGCCCTTCGAGCCTGCACCGCCATTTATTATGATCATGGCTGATCATCCAACTCAGAACCCCGCCCCAGCCTTCCCTCCATACCCCCTGACCCCCGTAGCCACAAGGGCCATATCTAACTCTCTCTTAAATATAGCCAATGAACTGGCCTCAACTGTTCCCTGTGGCAGAGAATTCCACAGATTCACCACTCTCTGTGTGAAGAAGTTTTTCCTCATCTCGGTTCTAATAGGTTTCCCCTTTATCCTCAAGACTGTGACCCCTTGTTCTGGACTTCCCCAACATCGGGAACAATCTTCCTGCATCTAGCCTGTCCAATCCCTTTAGGATCTTATACGCTTCAATCAGATCCCCCCTCAATCTTCTAAATTCCAAGGAGTACAAGCCCAGTTCATCCAGTCTTTCTTCATATGAAAGTCCTGCCATCCCAGGAATCAATCTGGTGAACCTTCTTTGTACTCCCTCTATGGCAAGGATGTCTTTCCTCAGATTAGGGGACCAAAACTGCACACAATACTCCAGGTGTGGTCTCACCAAGGCCTTGTACAACTGCAGTAGTACCTCCCTGCTCCTGTACTCGAATCCTCTCGCTATAAATGCCAGCATACCATTCGCCTTTTTCACCGCCTGCTGTACCTGCATGCCCACTTTCAATGACTGGTGTATAATGACACCCAGGTCTCGTTGCACCTCCCCTTTTCCTAATCGGCCACCATTCAGATAATAATCTGTTTTCCTATTTTTGCCACCAAAGTGGATAACTTCACACTTATCCACATTAAATTGCATCTGCCATGAATTTGCCCACTCACCCAACCTATCCAAGTCACTCCGCATCCTCTCAGCATCCTCAATATTTTATTTTATTAATGGTATGTAATGATTTTTACCGTTAAATACATATGTGTGATGAACAAGTGTAAGTGTAAGTGTGAGGGTGGCAGACACCAACAGAATTGACAATAAGCTGGGATGGTCAAAGAACACTGAGGCTGTCTACAAGAAGGGTCAGAGCCGTCTCTATTTCCTGAGGAGACTGAGGTCCTTTAACATCTGCTGGACGATGCTGAGGATGTTCTATGAGTCTGTAGTGGCCAGTGCTATCATGTTTGCTGTTGTGTGCTGGGGCAGCAGGCTGAGGGTGGCAGACACCAACAGAATCAACAAACTCATTCGTAAGGCCAGTGATGTTGTGGGGATGGAACTGGACTCTCTGACAGTGGTGTCTGAAAAGAGGATGCTGTCTAAGTTGCATGCCATCTTGGTCAATGTCTCCCATCCACTACATAATGTACTGGGTGGGCACAGGAGTACATTCAGCCAGAGACTCATTCCACCGAGATGCAACACTGAGCGTCATAGGAAGTCATTCCTGCCTGTGGCCATCAAACTTTACAACTCCTCCCTTGGAGGGTCAGACACCCTGAGCCAATAGGCCGGTCCTGGACTTATTTCATAATTTACTGGCATAATTTACATATTACTATTTAACTATTTATGGTTTTATTACTATTTATTATTTATGATGCAACTGTAACAAAAACCAATTTCCCCCGGGATCAATAAAGTATGACTATGACTATGAAGACAAAGACTGCTTAGCAGTAGCACATAAATTCAGAGTCTGAAATGTTGGCGATCCCAAGCTATCTTATTATCTATTCCAAAATCCGAAATCCAAAACACTTCCGGCTTCAAGCATTTCAGATAAGGGGTACTCAATCTGTATCAGAAGAATATGATTAAGTTAGAGAGAATGCAGAAACGATTCACAGGGATGTTGCCTGGACTGGAGGCTTAAGTTATAAGGAAAGACTGGAAAGGTTGGGTGTTTTCCCTGGAGTGAAAGAGGCTGAGATGTACGCTATAAGATGTATATAAAGTTCAAGTTGATTATCATTCAACCGTACACATTATACAGCTAACCGAAACAATGTTCCTCAAGGACCAAGGTGCAAAACACAGTACTGTGCAAAAGTCTTAAGCACCCTAAATAATATATATGCGTCTAAGACTTTTGCACAGTGCTGCAGATCACATAGGGCACATAAAATAACATTAATACAACAGACTATTATCTGTTAGTATTAACAGATAATAAAAATATTCTGTAGCTGTACAAGTTGACATAAAGTGCATAGTTAAATATACAATAACATATTACTGGTTCTGTCATAAATAATGGTGTACTGGGTGGTAGCAGGGTGTTCAGAAGTCTCACAGCCTGGGGAAAGAAGCCGTTATCCAGCTTTACAGTCCTTGATCTTATATGGTGGTACCTGCTACCTGATGCTAGGAGGTCAGAGAGATTACTGGATGGATGGGAGGGGTCCTCAACAATGCTGAGGTATCCACAAACTGGACAGGGGTGGAGAGAGACCCCATGATTCTTTCAGCAATCCTCATAATCCGTTGCAGGGTCTTGCAGTCAGATGGGTTTCAATTTCCATACCAGATGGTGGTACAGCTTTCCTGGACACTCTTGATGGTCATAACATCATGAGGAGGATAGATAAGGTGGATTGCCATTGCCTTTTTCATAAGGGTAGGGAAGTCTAAAATTAGAGAGTACAAGACATGAGTAAAAAGATTTAAAGGAGACCTGAACGACAGTTTCCCCACATATGAGGGTGATAGATATATGGAGCAAACTGCCAGAAGAAGTGGTACAGACAGGTATCATCACAATGTTTAAAAGACATATAGACAGTTTATAGACAGGAAGAACTCAGAAGGATGTGGGCAAAAATTTAGGCAAATGGGATTAGCTCAGAATCAGAATCAGGCTTACTGTCAAAGTCAAAGTTCAAAGTAAATTTATTATCAAAGTATACATATATCACCATATACAATCCTGAGATTCATTTTCTTGTGGGCGTACTCAATAAATCTATAGATTAATAACCATAACAGAAACAATGAAAGACTGCCCCAACCTGGGCATTCAACCAGAGTGCGGAAGACAACAAATTGTACAAATACAAAAAAAAAGAAATAATAATAATAAATAAATAAGCGACAAATATTGTCATTGACATATGTCGTGAAATTTGTTTTGCAGCAGCAGTACAGTGCAACAGATAAGAATACCATAAATATTGTAAGTAATATCTTGTATATACAAAATTTAAGTAAGCAGTGTAAAGTAATGAGGTTCATGGGTTCATTGTCCATTCAGAAATCTGATGGTAAAGGGGAAGAAGCTGATCCTATTGAGCGCATGTCTTCGGGCTCCCATACCTCCCCCCCACCCCCAAAGGTAGTAATGAGAGGAGGGCATGTCTTGAGTTAATGATGGATGCCACCTTTTTGAGGCATTACCTTTTCAAGATATCCTCGATGGGTAGGGCATGAGTGCTCATAATGGAGCTGACTAAGTTTGCAACTTTCTGCAGCTTTTACCGATCCTGTGCAGTAGCCCCTCCATACCAGACAGTGATGCAACCAGTTAGAATGCTCTCCACAGTAAGAATGGCAGACTTCCTTTCTCTCAGGCAGTTGGGTTTTTTACAACAATCCAATGGCTTCACGGTCACTATCACAAAATTTGAAGTATAGCATTAATCAGTCAAATACAAATTCTCCGGATGCCGTGTTAGGATTCAAACCCATGTTTGAAAGTTCAAAGTTCAAAGTAAATTTATTATCAAAGTACGTATGTGTCACCATATACTACCCTGAGATTCATTTTCTTACAGGCATACTCAATAAATCCATAATAGAGTAATAACCATAACAGAATCAATGAAAGACCAGATAACTACAGCGTTCAACCAGAGTGCAGAAGACAACAAACTGTGCAAATACAAAAGAAATAATAATAATAAATAAATAAGCAATAAATATGGAGAACATGAGGTGAATAGTCCTTGAAAGTGAGTCCATAGGTTGCGGTAACATTTCAGTGATGAGGCAAGTACAATTGCTTGGTTTAATAATCCAGCAATCTGGATAATAGTCCAGCAAGCTGCAGAAACTGTTGTAATCTGGGAAATTAGGCAGCCAAATTTTGTGCACAACAAGCTCCTACAAGCACCTTAAAAGCTATATACTCTGTATTTTAAAAATACATTATGAGGCAAACACTGATCAAGGTGTTAAGAGCATTCTTCAATCTCTGGGTTGAACCATGCGAGCTATTGCAGAAAGCAAACATCTATTTAAAGCCGCCTCCAAAATTTACCAGCTTTGGCAATGGATCCCTATTCAGTACAGCACATATTGCTCAAGTACCTGAAATAGGAGTGTAATAGATAACCTTTTATCAGAAGCAACAAAAGCACTACCCAAGACAAAGCTATAATGTTTGGAAATAAAACATTTGGAAAGAGTAAATGAAAAGACAGTGCCAAAATATATTTGTAAATTGGTTAACCCAAAATCTGAGCTTCTTTTGCACAACGTAGTTTTAAAAATTTCAGAAGGTTTAGATTTTGCAATCAAACACACAATTATAGTTGCCTTCTCTCCTTAACCACCAAGTTATGAGTTTTGTTTTGACTCACATTAGCTTTGCTTATCAAAGATTGTGATTATTTTCAAAGCAACACACACAAAGTGCTGGAGGAACGCTGCAGGTCAGGCAGCATCAATGGAAATGAATAAACAGCAGAAGTTTCGGGCCGAGAGATCTTGCAGCATTTTATGTGCGCTGCCCTAGATTTCCAGTATCTGCAGAATTTCTCATGTTTATGATTATTTTTGTTTAGTTATTTTATGTAGTTTTTCACTGAATCAGGTTTAAAATCACTGGCATATGTCGTGAAATGTGTTGTGTACTGTAAATTTGTTTTTTTTATTATACTATCAATGTCTGCAAGACAATGAATCTCAGGATTGTATATGGTGGCATATACATACTTAAGATAATAAATTTACTTTGAACTTTGAAGTTATTACTAACCAGCAATGCACCTTATGAAAATACCAAAGACTACACTGCCACCTTGTGGGTGTTTCTAGTAGTACTGTATTTACAGAACAATTCTTCAAGAATTTCAAGAATATGCACAATTCTGAAAGTTACAACACAACAAATTCAAACACAGAATACCAAGTCCAACACTATTTTTCCATTTTCCATTACATCAACACCCTTGGCTTTATTATACCTTCCTGAACATGTCCTTTATATATTCCAAAACATCCCCATTACATTTTATAAACATGAGAGATTCAGCAAATGCTGGAGATCTAGAGCAACACACACAAAATGCTGGAGGAATTTCTCCAGTATTTTGTGTGTTTCAAAGCTTTAAGGTTTCAAAGTACATTTATTATCAAAGAATAATACAATACAGCTCTGAGTTTCATCTTCCTGCAGGCAGTCACAAAACAAAGAAACACCATGGAACCCATTCAAGAAAACATCAAACACTCAACACACAAATAAAGAACAAATTGTGCAAATGGCAAAAAGCGAGCAAACAATACATAGAATACCAAACATCAAACCAGGAGTCCAGTCGTATTCAGTCTAGTTCAGTTCAGCGTTGAGCTGCTAGTCCACACTGGCCGCAGGGCAAAGCATTCTTTGCCAAAGCGCCCCAGTCCGCATCGATCGCCCCAATCAAACTGCTCAAAAACAGCAAAGGAAAAGCAACCAGAATCCAGGAACACATGCAACATGAACATCAAAGTCCCCCAAAACAGGTCCACAGCCTCACTGATCAATCCTTGTAAAGTGAATCCCAAGATTCTTGCACTTTCCTCCAACAGCAGCTAGCAAGAGGGAGAGGCTGACCGGTCAAATGCACCAAACACCCAACCATCCTCTACACTCATCCTCGTCCTGCTGAGTTCCTCCAGTATCTTGTGTGTGTTATCTTATTTCATTTTGGTCATGCATCCTAAAGTCAAATTCTGTATAATGACGTACATATCCGACATATCTGATAACAACTTATCTCTTTTGCTCCATAGAAGTGCTATGTTGATTCAAGTCTATAATTTCATCATGTACACAATCCCACAAGCAAGCTCCACCATTCAATGAGATCATTGATAATCTGATCATACCATGAACTCCATATTCTCACCCATCACCAATAAGCATTCAGTCCCTCATTAATTCGTTATGTGCTGTGTCATATGACATAGGTGATCGTGGTCTTCCCATGACAATGATTGTTCTTTGCAAAATTTTCTACAGAAGTGGTTTTCCATTGCCTTCTTCTAAGCAGTGTCTTTACAAGACGGGTGACCCCAGCCATTATCAATACTCCAGAGAGTGGTCGCACAACCAGGATTTGTGATATAGACCAGATGCTCATACGACCACCTACTCACATTGCTCCCAATGGCTTCATGTGACCCTGATTGGGGGGCTAAGCAGGTGCTACACCTTGCGTAAGGGTGACCTGTAGGCTAGTGGAGGGAAGGAGCACCTCACCCCTCCTTTGGTAGAGATGTATCTCCACCCCACCACCCTATTCACTCACTAGTTTATCAATAATCTACTTAACTGTGTCTCTAAATTGTTCAAAGACTGTACTTCCACCACCATTTGAGGAGAATTTGAAAGACTCAGGAACTTTTGAGAAAAAAAATGTTTATTTTGGTCTCTAATTGGGCAGGGTGGCAGGGTCTCTGAAGAGTATTGATGGCTGGGGTCACCTGTTTTGTAAAGACACTGCCTAGAAGAAGGTCGTGGCAAACCACTTCTGTAGGAAAGCTTGCCAAGAACAATCATGGGCATGGAAAGATCATGATTGTCCATGTCATACAACATAGCACATGATGATGATGAATGAGCAACCTTTCTTTTTTAAACAGTGATCTTTAATTTTGAAACAATAAATGTATAATGCAGTCCATAATTCATAGAAATTGAGTTTTCTTTGTTATTTATGTAGAGCTAAATAGATTCAAAGATGAGGAAAGCTGTTTTCCTAAAATTTAAGTCCCCACATTTAGAGGAAGGTGTTGATAACCTGAATACTGGTACAAATCAGATACCAGACTTTATGATAGTTCATCTTTTTTTGTTGAAGGAGCACTAGATAGTTGTGCATGAACTCTTTTAATGTGATGCTTTGCTGCAAGTAGGTTTTTTAATGCACCCGTGCACCTGTGTACTTGTGCATATGACTAAATAAACTCACCTTTAAACATTAACTACTGCAAAACAGGGAAAATTAGAGATCAGGCTCCGCTGTATTGAATTAGCAAACACATGTTTGGTGGACAGATACTAAGGCTCTAAGAACACTCAGATCTCCCTCCCTCCCACTCGGCAATCTTCATTGACCCTACCTTCAGTGACCCCCACCCCCAGCCTCACTATTTCTGTTGCCCTCTTTTACTTGCCTCATTTCCTCCCTCAGTCCTTCTGTTCCTTCAATCTCCCTCCCTCCCTCTCATGTCTGCTTTCAAAGAGGTCAAAGGGAAAAGATCAGCTCTCTTTATCACATGTACATTGAAACATACAGTGAAATGGATCGTTTTGCACTAACGACCAGCACAGTCCAAGGATGCGCTACAGCACACATCCGGCACCAAAACAGCATGCCCACAACTCACTAACCCTAACCAGTACGTCTTTGGATCATGGAAGGACACTGGAGCATCCGGAGAAAATACACGTGGTTACGGGGAGAACGTACAAACTCCTTACAGACAGTGGCAGGAATTGAACCCTGATCTTCGGATCCCTGTAGAGCGTTACACTAACCACTACGCTACCTGTTTGAAATGAGTGTTTTGCGTATACAGGATTGAACTCTGAATTCTGATGACTTGAGCTGTAATAGTATCGCACTACCCGCTACACTACCGTGATGTTACTTGAATGGGGGCCAATCCTATACATCGCTCATTTTCTTCAGCTGGCAAACACTGACACAATGGTTCCTTCTTACAAAAGACTGACTTCGTATATTCATTATAAATAATATGCATATTAGACCATGCAAGGAGTAGAGTTAGGCTATTCGAGACTGCTCTGCCATTTCATCATGGCTGATCCATTTCCCTCTCAACCCCACTCTCCTACCTTCTCAGCTCCTCACCTCCATTCTAAATGGACACCCCTTTATTCTGAGGCTGTCCACTCTAGTCCTAGACTCCTCCACTATAGGAAACATCCTCTCCACATGCACCCTGTCTAGGCCTTTCAATATTCGATAGGTTTCAATGAGATTTCCCCCTCATTCTTCTAAATTCAAGCCAGTACAGGCCCAGAGCCATCAAAAACTCTGCATACATTAACCCTTTCATTCCAGGAATCATCCTTGTGAACCTTATTTGAACCCTATCCAATGCCAGCATATCTTTACTTAAATCATCATCATTATGTGCTGTGTCGTATGATATTGGCATTGTTCTTGGCAAATTTTTCTACAGAAGTGGTTTGCCATTGCCTTTTTCTGGGCAGTGCCTTTACAAACAGGTGACCCCAGCCATTATCAATACTCCTCAGAGATTGTCTGCCTGGTGTCAGTGGTCATATAACCAGGACTTGTGATCTGCACCGGCTACTGATACGACCATCCACCACCTGCTCCCATGGCTTCATGTGACCCTGATCAGGGGGCTAAGCAGGTGCTCCACCTTGCCCATGGGTGACCTGCAGGCCAGCGGAGGGAAGGAACGCTTTACACCTCCTTTGGTAGAGACGTATCTCCACCCCACCACCCTTAAATAAGGGGCCCAAAACTGCTCACATAAATAATCAACTCCAAGCAATTTTAGTTGACACTAAGTTATAAACATCGTAGCACACAAGATAACATCACTAATGCAACAGGATGGGCTGCGATTATGGGCCACAGGAAGCAAGAAATCCATTGAAAGCAGCAATTTTAAAAGTTAGTTAAGTACCACAGATGGACATCAGAAGTATTAAATATGTATAAGTCATTGCTGATACCACAAGTAAAACAATAAAAGCAATTATGAGCACTATGTCCCCAATTGGCCCTAATGCGCGAGAACATGACAACAGCAATAAAAACTCCAGCATTCAGGGCTTCAATTTACAAAAAGTGATTCAGCAACCTGATCACTTTGCATGGTTTGAAAACTGTGATTTTTAATGCACAAGACACTGATGCTTAAAAAGTGAGGATAAATGTGGATTAAATGAGTTAATTCACTTGGACTCTGAAAGCAGGGATGTTATCTTTAGTGAGGGAGTCTGGGATCAGAGGGCATAGCCTCAGAATAGACGTCCATTTAGAACAAAGATGAGGAGGAATTTCTTTTGCCAAAAGGTGGTGAATCTATGGAATTCATTGCCACATACAGCTGTGGAGGCCAAGACAATTGGGTGTATTTATACTTATACTTTATACTTAAGTATACTTATACTTGTCGCCAAACAAATGGTACTAGAACGTATAATCATCACAGCGATATCTGATTCTGCACTTCACACTCCCTGGATTACAAAAATTAAATATTAAAAATAGTCAAAATTAGTAAATATTAAAAATTTAAATTATAAATCATAAATAGAAAATAGAAAAATGGAAAGTAAGGTAGTGCAAAAAAACCGAGAGGCAGTTCCAGATATTTGGAGGGTACGGCCCAGATCCCGGTCAGGATCTGTTCAGCAGTCTTATCACAGTTGGAAAGAAGCTGTTCCCAAATCTGGCCGTACGAGTCTTCAAGCTCCTGAGCCTTCTCCCGGAGGGAAGAGGGACGAAAAGTGTGTTGGCTGGGTGGGTCGTGTCCTTGATTATCCTGGCAGCACTGCTTCGACAGCGTGTGGTGTAAAGTGAGTCCACGGATGGAAGATTGGTTTGTGTGATGTGCTGCGCCGTGTTCACGATCTTCTGCAGCTTCTTTCGGTCTTGGACAAGACAACTTCCGTACCAGGTTGTGATGCACCCTAGAAGAATGCTTTCTACGGTGCATCTATAAAAATTAGTGAGGGTTTTAGGGGACAGGCCAAATTTCTTTAGTTTCCTCAGGAAGTAAAGGTGCTGGTGGGCCTTCTTGGCAGTGGACTCTGCTTGGTTGGACCAAGTCACGTCATTTGTGATATTGACCCCGAGGAACTTAAAGCTTTTGACCTGTTCCACTTGCGCACCACCGATGTAAATTAAAGCAAAGGTTACAGGAAGAAGGCAGGAATATGAGGTTGAGAGGGATAATAAATCAGCCCTGATGGAATGGTGGAGCAGACTTGATCATGTTTCAATCTTAAACGAATAAACTTTAGAACTAGAGTCTGATGTACATTCAGGGGATCTCACTGTAAATTAGCCAAAATGAATGGTAGCATAATGCTTCCCAGCACCAGCAATTAGAAGATCAGGGTTCAATTCTCACCGATGTCTGTAGGGAGTTTGTATGTTCTCCCTCTGATTGTGGGTTTCCTCCAGGTGTCTTAGTCTGCTCCCATGTTATAGATAAAATTAATTAAATATTCACATGGGGTGAATTTCTTCACTTAAAGTGTACCAAGAGTGTGAAATGAGCTGCCAGTGGAAGTGATGGATGCAGGTTTGATTTTAATATTTAAGAGAAGTTTTGATCAGTACATGGGCGAGACTGGTATGGATAGCTATGTTCCAGGTGCTGGTCAATAGGACTATCTAGAACAGGGGTAGCCAACCTTTTACATTCCATGCGTCAATTTTTTCACTCACGAGTTCAGATGCACCATACAACTCTTGTACCCCCATTCAATTCTTGTAAAAATATGTTAATATAGAACTCGTGCATGAAAAAAATCGCATCTGAACACGTGCGTGAAAAAATTGATGCATGGAATGTAAAAGGTTGACCACCCCTGATCTAGAATAACAGTTGACATGGACTAGATGGGCCGAAGGGCTATTTTTGTGCTCTATGACTCTAATAAATTGTGAACAAGTTCCTAAAAGAAGCTCCCAGTTCTTCACTAATTCTTAAAGGATTAGCTTTATTTGACATATGTACATCGTAACACAGTGAAATGCATCGTTTTGTGTTGACAACTAACACAGCCCGCAATTGTTGCCACACTTCTGGCACCAACATAGCATGCCCAAAACTTACTAACCCTAACCTGTACATCTTATTTGAAAATATGGGAGGAAACCAGAGCACCTGGAAGAAACCCACAATCAGGGGGAGAACATACAAACTCCCTACAGACATCGGTGAGAATTGAACCCTGATCTTCTAATTGCTGGTGCTGGGAAGCATTATGCTACATTCATTTTGGCTAATTTACAGTGAGATCCCCTGAATGTACACCAGACTTTAATTTTAAAGTTTATTCGTTTAAGATTGAAAAATGATCAGAGCACTTTACAGAGTTGCAATCATAAGTAAAGCAGCTGAGATGGTTTTGCACTCAATGCCAGGAAGACCAAAAAATTGCTTGTAGACTTCAGAAATGGTAAGATGAGGGAACGCACCAGCCCTCATTGGGGGATCAGAAGTGGAAAGGATGAGGAATTTCAAGTTACTGGGTGTCAGTATCTCTGAGCATCTATCCCGAGCCCAACATATCAATGGAGTTACAAAGAAGGCACAACAGTGGCTATATTTCATTAGGAGTTTGAGGAGATTTGGTATGTCACCACAGACACTAGCGCATTTCTACAGATGTGCCACAGAGAGTGCTGTAACTGGCTGCATCACCATCTGGTACAGGTGCGGGAAGGGGGCACTGCACAGGATCGAAAGAAGCTGCAGAGAGTTGTAAACTCAGTCAGCTCCATCATGGGCACTAGCCTCTCCAGTATCCAGGATATCTTCAAGGAGCGATGCCTCAAAGAGGCGGTGTCCATCATTAAGGATTCCTATCACCCAGGACATGCCCTCTACTCATTGCTACCATTAGGGAGGAGGTACAGGAGCCTGAAGACACACACTCAATGATTCAGGAATAACTTCTTCCCCTCTGCCATCAGATTTCTGAATGGACACTGAACCCATGAACGCTACCTCACTATATTTTTTCTCTCTTTCTGCATTATTTAATTTTACATTTACATACTGTAATTTACAGTTTTTATTATTATGTATTGCAAAATACTGCTGCCACATAACAAATTTTACAAAATATGCCAATGATATGAGACCTGAGATCTTTGGGCACAGAGCTTGGAAAAAGCGATGCGATGGACTTTTAACATCGTAAAACAGGAGTTGTTTGTTATGTCTCCCCTCTCGCTGTAAAACTGAGACATCTCTTTCTTCCTTATTAGTGGGGGAGGGAGAGAGAGAGAGAGAGAGTGCCTGTGGTATGTCGAATACCGGGTGAATGAGTAGTCTTTGGAGTACTGCAAGTCTGTGTCTTTGCTGCACACCTGAGTGCTCGGTGGCGGGTGCCTATGCTTTTTTGTTTGCTGGTGGGGGAAGGGGGGGATTGTTGCTTGCTGCCGCTTACGCGTGGGAGAGAGGGGAGCTGGGGGGGGACTTTGAGGTGCTAACATTTAACTGTCATTCATTCCTTGGGGGCACTCCTCTGTTTTCGTGGATGTTTGTGAAGAACAAGCATTTCAGGATGTGTATTGTATACATTTCTCTGACATTAAATGTACCTTTGAAAGCTTTGATATTAAACCTGATTGTGAGTCTGATTTGAATGAGGGAGCTGCAGCAGCAAAGGGGGAGAATAGGCACAGATTTTCACATTCTTTAAATTAAAGTCAGCAAACAATAATCACTTGTATTTATGGTGCTAAACACATTCTAAAAGTTTAAAGCGAATATGATATGGAATCCATTTGCAGACTATTTCTGCAGAATTTGAAGTAACTGATCCTCAAAGGCTCACAATACAACTCTTAACTTGTTAATCAGTTCACCTAACACCATACTGAATTGCAACTGACAACAGTGGCTCTCCATCAATTGTTTTTCTACTTCATGTCTTCTGCACAGCATTTCAGGATTTTCCTCTAAAGCACAAGTACAGACCTAACGGACACTAACAGACCTGTACCCAGCACTATCTGTCCCAATGTTATACGATGACAGATGTGCACCCTTGTTATACAGTAACAAACTTAGTGTAAATCTAAATCTCTGCATGTTTAAGGGACAGGTATTGGTACCTAAAGAAATGTGTTGGTCCCAACCTAGCAAATTAACTCAATTCAGAAACACACTTTGCAGCCACTTTATTAGGTATACCTGTACACCTGCTTGTTGATACAACTGTCTTATCAGCCAATCATGTGGCAGCAACTCAATGCATAAAAGGATGCAGACGTGGTCAAGAGGTTCACTTGTTGTTCAGACCAAACATCAGAATGGGGAAGAAATGTAACCCATGTGACTTTGACTGTGGAATGAGTGTTGGTGCCAGATGGGGTGCTTTGAGTATCTCAGAAACTGATCATCTCCTGGGATTTTCACACACAACAGTCTCCAGAGGTTACAGAGAATAGTGTGAAAAACAAAAAAAAATCTAGTGAGTGGCAGTTCTATAGGCGAAGATACCTTGTTAATGAAAGAGGTCAGAGGAGAATGACCAGACTGGTTCAAGCTGACAGGAAGGTGACAGTAACTCAAGTAACCATGTGTTACAACAGTGGTGTGCAGGAGAGCATCTCTGAATGCACATGTTGAACCTTTCAGTGGATGGGCTACAGCAGAAGACCATACCGGGTTCTACTTCTGTACCTAATAAAGTGGCCACTGAGTGTATATCTAAGTTCTTTCAAAATTGCATAAGGAATTATTCTAACCACAAAACATAATCCTAGCAATTAAGCTAATGGCTTAGACATCACCTGAGTGCAAACAATGATCAATTTTAATATGGTACAGACTCCCTATCATATAATTCTACATAAGAAATATTAATTAACTTTCAAAACAGGTCGCCAATACAGCTTCTCTATTGAATGGAGGGTATTGATGAAATTTATCCCAAGGAGCAAATTTCCTTTCTGAATATATTGTGCATTACACTCAGTGCTACCAATGACGTTAATAGGTCTCTCAGCTTTTCTAGCAGTGACTCATCAAATACCAGCCCATACTTGTCACCACAGGTATGAAAGTGAACTTTGGCAATTTAAAAAAAAATAGCTCATTTATATCCTTTAGCTCAGGCTTTGATCTGCTCATTGCTTGCATAGAGTCATAGAGCACACCGCACAGAAACAGGCCTTTCGGCCCATCTAGTCCAGCTGAACTATTATTCTGCCTAGTCCCATCAACCTGCACCCAGGCCAAAGCCCTTCATACCCCTCCCATCTATGTATTTACCCAAATTTCTCTTAAATACTGAAATCCTACCTGCATCCGCAGCTTGTTCTACACTAGATGGAAATTGATGACCTTCAGCTAATTAGGGGAAGTGAGGAGGTGATAGATGCTACCTATAGAGAGGTAGTTGATAGCACCCCTGTGACAGTCCCCCTCAGAAATCGATATATCGTTTTGGATACTGTTGAAGACGCAGACCTGACAGAGGAGGACCACAGTGAACGAGACTCTGGCATTCTGCCCAGTGCAGAAATCAAGAGAACAAGGAGAAATGCGGTAGTTATAGGGGATTCCATCGTAAGGGGGACGGACAAGAGGTTCTGCGAGCCGGACAAGGATACCCAGATGGTGTGTTGCCTCCCTGGTGCCAAGGTACGGGATGTCTCAGATCGAGTCCAGAGTATTCTGAGGAGAGAGGGCGAGCAGCCGGAAGTCTTGGTACATGTTGGTACCAATGACACAGACAGAAAAAGAGAGGAGGTCCTGAAGAAAGATTACTGGGAGCTAGGAAGAAAATTGAAAAGCCGGACCTCCAGAGTAATAATATCAGGATTGCTGCCTGAGCTGCGCGCTAATGATGGTAAGAATAGCAGAATTAAGCAGATGAATATGTGGCTAAGTAACTGGTGCAGGGGGCAGGGCTTCAAATACTTGAATCATTGGGATCTATTTTGGGGAAGGTATGACTTATACAAAAAAGATGGATTACACCTGAACTCAAAAGGTACTAATATCCTGGCGGGATTGTTTAATATAGCTGTTAGGGAGGGTTTAAACTAAGTTGGCAAGGGGAAGGAAACCAAGGTGTTAGGGTCGAGGAAGAGGAAAATAGAAATAAGTCAAAAATACTGTGCAGCAAAGATGGCAAGAAGGACAGGCCAGTGAATATACAGGATAATTTGCTGCAAAATAGAAATATAGCAAAATCGGCAACAGCTACTGATCTAAATGTACTGTACTTAAATGCACGCAGCATTAGAAATAAAGCGGATGACCTTGCTGCACAGCTGCAGGTTAAAAGATATGATATTGTGGCCATCACTGAGTTATGGCTAAATGATGGGTGTGATTGGGAGCTGAATATCCAAGGGTACACAATGTATAGGAAAGATAGGAAGGTAGGTAAAGGGGGTGGCGTGGCCCTGATGGTAATTAACGATATCAAATCAACAGAAAGAAGGGACATAGGATCAGAAGAGGTAGAATCCTTATGGGTAGAATTAAGAAATGGCAAGGGTAAAAAGACACTAATAGCAGTTATATACAGGCCTCCAAACAGCAGCCGGGATGTGGACTACAAGTTGCAGCTGGAAATAGAAAAAGCGTGTCAGAAAGAAAATGTCATGATAATTATGGGGGATTTTAATATGAAAGTGGATTGGGAAAGTCAGGAAGGTAATGGATCTCAGGAGAGGGAGTTTGTAGAATACCTACAGGATGGCCTTTTGGAGCAGCTTGTCCAGAAGCCCACCAGGGGACCGGCTGTTTTGGATTGGGTGCTGTGTAACGAACCTGAGGCGATTAGGGAGCTGGAGGTAAAGGAACCCCTTGGAAGTAGTGATCATAATATGATTGAGTTCAGTTTCAAATTTGAAAAGGAGAAGCTGGTATCAGGTGTATCAATATTTCAGTGGAACAGGGGAAATTACAGTGGTATGAGAGAGGAACTGGCCCAAGTCGATTGGAAAAGTAAACTAAATGGAGGGACAGCAGAGCAGAATTGGATGAAATTCCTACAAGAAATAAGGAAAATGCAGGAAAAATATATTCCAAGAAAAAAGAAAATCATGAATGGAAAAATGGCACAAATGTGGCTAACGAGAGAGGTTAAGGCAAAAATAAAAAGCAAAAGAAACGGCGTACAAGGAAGCAAAAATTAGTGGGAAAACTGAGGACTGGAAGACTTATAAAAACTTACAGAAGGAAACTAAGAAAGTCATTAGGAAAGAAAAGATGAATTATGAAAGGAAGTTGGCGATTAACATAAAAAAGGATACTAAGAGTTTTTTTTAAATATATGAAGAGTAAAAGAGTGACAAGGGTAGATACGGGACCGATTGAAAATGATGCTGGAGAAATTATAATGGATAACAAAGAGATGGCGGAGGAACTGAATGAGTATTTTGCATCAGTCTTCACAGTGGAAGACATGAGCAATATACCTGATAGCCAGAGGTATCAGGGAATAGAATTAGGTACAGTCAAGATTACTAGAGAGAAAGTGCTTGAGAAGCTAAATGGACTAAGAATAGATAAGTCTCCCAGTCCGGATGAGGTGCACCCAAGGGTTCTGAAGGAGGTGGCTTTGGAGATTGTGGAAGCTCTGGAAATGATCTTCCAGGAATCAATAGACTCTGGCATGGTTCCGGAGGACTGGAAGGTCGCAAGTGTAGTTCCGCTATTTAAGAAAGGAAGGAGGCAGCAAAAAAGAAAATTACAGACCTATTAGTCTGACATCGGTAGTTGGAAAGATATTGGAGTCAATCCTCAAGGACGAGGTTATGAAATACCTCGAGATGCATGACAAGATAGGCCGAAGCCAGCATGGTTTCATGAAGGGAAGATCCTGCCTTACCAACCTATTGGAATTTTTTGAGGTAATCTCGAATAAGATTGACAAGGGAGAGGCTGAGGATGTTGTGTATTTGGATTTTCAAAAGGCTTTCGATGGTGCCGCATATGAGGCTGCTTAATAAGATGAGAGCCCATGGAATTATAGGAAAGATATTGGAATGGGTGGAGCATTGGCTGATAGGCAGAAAGCAAAAGGTGGGAATAAAGGGATCCTATTCTGATCGGTTGCCGGTTACCAGTGGTGTTCCGCAGGGGTCGGTGTTGGGGCCGCTTCTTTTTACGATGTATATTGATGATTTAGATTATGGATTAAATGGTTTTGTGGCTAAATTTGCGGATGACACCAAGATAGGTGGAGGAGCAGGAAATGTTGAAGAAACGGAAAGGTTGCAGAGAGACTTAGTCAGTTTAGGAGAGTGGGCAAAGAAGTGGCAGATGAGATACAACGTTGACAAATGTACATTTCCGAAGAAGAAATAATCGGACAGATTATTATTTAGATGGGGAGAAAATTCAAAAATCAGAAGTGCAAAGGGACTTGGGGGTCCTCGTGCAGGATACCCTAAAGGTTAACCACCAAGTTGGATCGGCGGTAAGGAAAGCGAATGCTATGTTGGCATTCATTTCAAGAGGAATAGTGTATAAGAATAAGGAGGTGTTGATGAGGCTCTATGAGGCATTAGTGAAACCTCATTTGGAATACTGTGTGCAGTTTTGGGCCCCCTACCTTAGAAAGGATGTACTGATGTTGGAGAGAGTTCAGAGAAGATTTACGAGGATGGTTCCTGGAATGCAGGGGCTAACATATGAGGAGCGTTTGTCAGCTCTGGGATTGTATTCATTAGAGTATAGAAGAATGAGAGGGGATCTCATAGAAACATTTCAAATGTTGAAAGGGTTGGACAGAGTAGATGCGGAGAGGTTGTTTCCCTTGGTGGGTGAGTCCAGGACAAGAGGCTATAGTCTTAGAATTAGAGGGTACCCAGTTAAAACAGAGATGAGGAGAAATTTTTTTAGCCAGAAAGTCGTGGATTTGTGGAATTTGTTGCCACATACAGCTGTGGAGGCCCGATCATTGAGGGTGTTTAAGGAGGAGATTGACAGGTACCTAATTAGTCAGGGTATCAAGGGATATGGGGAAAAAGCCGGAAATTGGAACTAGATGGGTGAATAGTTTAGCTCATGAGGGAGCTGCGGAGCAGACTCGATGGGCCGAATGGCCTACTTCTGCTCCTTTGTCTTGTGATCTTGTGATCTTCACCCTCTGAGTGATGAAGTTGCTCCTCATGTTCCCCTTAAGCATTTCACCTTTCACCCTTAACCCATGACCTCTAGTTCTAGTCTCACCCAACCTCAGTGGAAAAAAGCAGACTTGCGTTTACACTACCTATACTCCTCATCATTTTGTACACCTCTATCAAATCTTCTCTCAATCTTCTATATTCCAAGGAATATTCCATGGTTCTCCTATGTTCCATACTGAGAGAATTCCTTGAAATTGCTAAAGATTTCATAAAACCTAAGTTGTTGTTTTTCTTACATATATTTTTAATAAATTCCTCCCCAACAGCGCTGTGACATTGACAAAGGCATTTCAATACAATGGGTTGGTCATCTATAAATACCCCTTTCAAGCAGTATAAATATTATGAATCTTGAGAATTGGTAGTGCAAAACATAGTATCCATATAGAATTTATTGTATGCTAATAGCTGTTTTAGTTCTTGTTTTGTTACTTCTAATTTACATAGCATTTCTTCTCTGCAGATTGTCACCTTGTCGTAGTGGAGAGGCTTGTGAGTTCCTGAGATCCCAAGGGTGACGCTGTCTGGAGCTTCGCTCCTGGTTAGGTCACCTACGGCAGTAAGGTCAAGGGTGAAGTTCCAGACAAAGAGTGATCCAACCAAGACCTCAAAGGTAGAGCTGGTAGAAGATGACGGCACATCACAGTGGCAGTAAAGGTGGAGGACGGCTGCAGCAGTGAAGTCTTCAGTCTTCTTACATTCCATGCCACTGGACCCTAACCCTTACCCCAATCTGTCAAGGACCATGTGGTGGGTGCCCGTGCATCAGTGTACCCATGCTAAACAAAATCAGCCATACACCATTAAGGGAATTTGAGTGGCAAGGTGGATTTGTGTCTCTACCAAAGGAGGTGTGAGGCACTCCTCCCCTCCACTAGCCTGCAGGTCATCTTTGGGCAAGGTGTTGCACTTGCTTTAGCCCCCTGTCCACCCGCCACCCCCCCCCCCGGATCAGGGTCGCATGAAGCCATGAGAGCAGGTGGTGGATGGTTGGATGAGCAGCCAGTGCAGATCACAAGTCCTGGTTATGTGACCACTGACGTCAGGCAGACAATCTCTGAAGAGTATTGATAATGGCTGGGGTCACCCATCTTGTAAAGACACTGCCCAGAAGAAGGCAATGGCAAAGCATTTTCGTAGAAAAATTTGCCAAGAGCAATCATGGTCACGGAAAGACCATGATCGCCTATGTCACATGACACATCACCTAATGATGACGATAGAACGGTACTGAAAGCACTGACTATGAATGCTAGAATGAAAAAGCCTTGCACAGCTTATTCTTGTAAATATATTTTTGTTATGAATAAAGTTTATTTTGATAAAAGAAAGTTGTTCATATAGAACTTATATTAGTGGTAAGGCTCTTGGCAGTGTGGAGGATCAGCGAGATCTTGGGGTCCGTGTCCATAGGATGCTCAAAGCTACTAAGCAGTTTGACAGTGTTAAGAGGTGTATGATGTGTGAGCCTTAATCAACCATGGGATTGAGTTCAAGAGCCGTGAGGTAATGTTACGGTTATATAAGACCTTTGTCAGACCCCACTTGGAGTAATGTGTTCAGTTCTGATCACCTTACTACAGGAGGAATGTGGATACTACTGAGAGAGTGCACAGGAGATTTACAAGGATGTTGCCTGGATTGGAGAGCATGCCTTATGAGAATAAGTTGAGTGAACTTGGCCTTTTCTCCTTGGAGCAACAGAGGATGAGAGGTGACCTGATAGAGGTGTATAAGATGATGAGAGGCATTGATCATGTGGGTAGCTGGAGGCTTTTTCCCAGGGCTGAAATGGCTAACACAAGGGGGAATAGTTTTAGGGTGCTTGGAAGTTGATACAAGGGGGTGTCAGAGGTAAGTTTTTCACACAGAGTGGTGGGTACATGGAATGCACTGCTGACGACGGTGGTAGAGGTGGATACAATAGGGTCTTCTAAGAGACATGGAGGTCAGAAAAAGAGGGCTATGCAGCAGGAAAATTCTAGGCAGTCTTTAGAGTAGGCTACATGGTCGGCACAACATTGTGGGCCGAAGGGCCTGTAATATGCTGTAGATTTCTATATTCTGTATATATAGAACTTATTTAGGACAGCTAGGATAAGTGCTCTTTCTAAATTAAACCCTCAAATGCACAAGAAGGCATAGTTAATAAATTATAATTTTAAATTTCTCTACAACACGTGATTTTTTATATATATATGTACCTTGGCATATACTTCAAAGGTCAAAGTAAATTTATTATCAAATTGCATATATGTCACCTTATACAACTGTCAGATTCATCTGAACAGATTCCATTATGGCCCATTCTTTTCTTGCAGTGCAGTATTTAATGGTGTCCAAAACACATACCATAACAAAGTGGCACAGTGGTTAGCACAATGCTTTACGGTGCCGGCTGTGCGGCCCAGATTTAATTCCTGCCACTGTCTGTGAGAAGTTTGTACACTCTCTCCGTGACCCAGTGGGTTTCCTGTGGGTGCTCTCATTTCTTCCCACATTTCAAACACAAACAATTCGTGTTAATGTGACTTCAAAACAATTTATGTTTTATAACAGGAGTTTGGGAAGACGGGTCTAACTTCGATGCGCATGTATCATATGGTAGTGTGATGTCGCACGCAATTCACATATTTTCATATATAACCCATAATTATTCTTAATCAAATTATATATATACACACACAGACACACATACACATACACACAAGATTACTCAAATTTAAATACACAACAGTTTGGGTTAGTAAGTTATGGGCATGCTACAGTATGTTGGCGATTGAAGATTGGTGACATTTGCAGGTTTCTTCCATCACAATTCTCACTAATTTGATTTGACACAAACAATGCATTTCTCTGTATGTTTCGATGAACATATGACAAATAAAGCTAATCTTTCTAATTTTTCAAAGGGGTAGATGGAAAATTCGCATTTACAGTTGCTCATGTAACAAGCCTCACTACTTATAAGGCAAACAATGAACTAAGAAATATTTGCATTGTAAATGTTTCCCTTCATACAATAGAAAGACTGTATTTTGTACTGGAAACAAAAGTATATGCTAGAAATTAAAATAGACCACAGGATGGCGGATGAAGTGTGACCAATAGAAGATGAAAAAAACTTAACTGAAAAATATATTATCCTGAAAGTACAATTCAGAAGCAAAGGATCAGCAAACCATTGCTCCCTATAACATCATGACGAACACTCTGCCCCGGGAATCTTCTCTAATCACTGTTCTCCAGCTAGGATGAGATGAAAGAAACCATGTACATGAGCCACAGTAATCATTCTAGTCCCTGCAACCTCTCTGCCTTGTAGGTCAGATTCAGATTTATCACACATACATCAAAACACACTGAACTGTGTCATTTGTGTTAACAACCAACACAGCCTAGGATGTGCTGGGGCCAGCCAGCAAATATCTCCACATATTCCACACACACACACACACCACCCCCCTGGTCGGGCCTGCACCTACCCCGATCTATTGGACCTGCAGCCTCGCAGACCTCTGATCTCCGGACAAGCCATCCCAGGGGCTTCGATCATCGGTTGCAGGAGGCAGACACACCAGAAGTCCATGTTTTAAAAGATTTATTTGCAAGAATATAGTTTAGGATGGAAAATTCACACATCACTGTACTGAGATTAATTTTCGGTGTTAAAGGTGTGACGAAAAACCAAGTTATCAGAAGATTGATGCAAATGAGAGAGATAAGTGAGACAATGGAGAAACATTCAAAATGTTAACGAGAGAGGAGAGAGAGAGATAACGGAAAGAGACACCAGTCCGAGTATTGACAGACTGATTGCTTTGAACCTGAATTGTTTGAAGTTTGATGGACAGGCAATACCCCAGCAGGGGGATAAAAGGAACAGGTTCGCTAAGGCACGACACACACCACGAGATCACGAGATAACGAGACCCTGGAAATGCAGTGTGCCCCCACAAGTTGGTGGGAGTTTCAAGGTCTGGTTGCGGGATCGACCATAGACGCACAGGGTGAAAAGGTACGATCGGCGGGAACCTGGTGTATGTGTCTGCCCTTGCCTGGGTGCCGGGTTCACCGCGGAAGAACAGTCGTATCCGGAGCGGAGGAGTCACAGTCGGTGACCATAGAAGACATTAAAAGGGTTCACCCGAAAGCTAACTGCAAAGAACAAAGGTCTGTTTGAATCAGAATTTGCATACTCACTCTCTCTCTCTCTCCAACGGCACAACAGCGATTACTGCGAACTGTACTAAGCTGAACTGAGCTCTGCGTCACTTGAGACTGATCATTTTACCCCTAGACTGCGATAGAGCTTGTTTGATTCCCATTACCCTAGTTCTGTGTACGTGTGTGTTTTATCATTGCTAATCTGTTGCATTCATATCCTTACGATTAGAGTACTGTGTTACTTATTTCCTTAATAAAACTTTCTTAGTTCCAGTAATCCAGACTCCAACTAAGCGGTCCATTTCTGCTGGTTTGGCAACCCAGTTACGGGGTACGTAACAAAGGGTATGGCTGAAATCTTACTACATGGCTGAACACTCATCAGCATTCGTCGAAACTTATTAAGGTACCATATGATACAAGGCTGTCAAGCCAATTGATGAAAAGTCTGTCACATGTGTGCTCCTCACTCAGCTGGTTTGATCCAAACTTACATTTTTTGGAAGTAATGAAATGATAGCAGGGCACTGAGTTGGCACCAAACAGGTTTTAGAACTCATTTACAGACAGCAGGCAATACTTCATATCCATCGAGCCAAATATAGTTGCATATTGCACAGTCATTACATTGTACTACTTAGCATCACTTCATTTGTACAATTAATATCCATCAGGTAATTGTGCTCTGTATTTTTGCCCAAGGACTGATTGGCCTACAAAAATTGGTGGATGTAGTTTAGTCAATCACAGCCAGGGGTTCCCAAACATTTTTATGCCATAGACCTTTACCATTAACCAAGGGGTCTGTGGACCACAGGCTGGGAATCCCTGGTCCAGGAAGAGCCCTTCCCACTATTAATCACATCCTTATAGATGTGCTCACTGATGCGGGGGGGGGGGGGCTTCTCCTGTGTTGGACTGGATAGTAGTGCACAGAACATGGAACATTGCAGCATAGCACAGAATCTTTGGCCCACAATGTTGTGCCAAACTTTTAACCTACTCTAAGACCAATCTAACTCTTCCCTCCCACATAGCTTTCCATTTTTCTATCATCCATGAGCCTATCTACGAGTTTTTAAATGTCCCAAATGTATCTGCCTCTAACACCACCCCTTGCAGTGTGTTCCATGCACTCACCACTCTGTGTAAAAGATCTACCTCTGACATCCTCCTTGTACTTCCTCCAATCACCTCAAAATTTTCACCCTGGCAAAAGTCTCTGGTATCCATTCTACCTATGCCTCATCATCTTGTATATCTCTATCTCTATCAAGTCACCTCTCATCCTCCTTCACTCCAGAGAGAAGAGCTCTAGCTCACTCAACCCATCCTCATAAAACATGCTCTCTAATCCAGGCAGCATCCTGGTAAATCTCCTCTGCACCTTCTATAAAGCTTCAACGTCCTTCCCTTAATGAGGTGACCAGACTGAACACAATACTCCAAGTAGTGGACGCAGAATTAATAGTAGTTCTTAAAACTAAATCTGAAAAGGAAATCTAAATTGAAAAGAAATAATAAAGGTTGTAAATAAAGAGTGTGGTGGTCTGATTTAGTTACCTATTTACTGAGATCCTACACAGAGTAGGCCCTTCCAGCCTTTTGAGGTGCTCGCCCAGCAACCCACGATTCAACCCCAGCCTAATCACAGGACAATTTACAATGACCAATTCACCTACCAACCGATTCATCTTAGGACTCCGGAGGAAACCCACACCGTCACAGGGAGAACTACAAGCTCCTCACAAATAGCAGCAGGAATTTAACCTGGGTCACTAGTACCGTACAACATTGTGCTCTAATGTGGTAGTCCCTCAAAAGCCATCAGAAGAGCAATTATGCAAAATAGTCTCCACATGTACAATGGTTCAGCAAATATTGTTTTGCTAATTCACTCAGTTCCTTGATGGCTCATAAATCATTCAGGTTCACGTTACAAAGAAGTGGTTAAAATTTCTGCTGACATTCTGGCTGTGGTGCCAATGACCATTAGAAATAGCCATTGACACAGCCAAGATGCCCTAGAGCTTTGTGTATTTACTCAGTCAGTGTTCTTGCTTCCATGACTCTCACAGGCAGCGATTCTAGGGACTCACCACCATCTTCAGTGTGTAGCACCTCATAAAGCACTTTTTGTTGCCACGAAACAATGATCCTTCACTTCCTGACAATGAGACACCCATAAACACAAGAGATTCTGCAGATGCTGGAAATCCAAAGCAACACGCACAAAATGCTAGAGGAACTCAGTAGGGCAGACAGCATCTACGGATATAAATAAACAGTCAGCGTTTCAGGCTGAGACCCTTCATCAGGACTGGAAAGGAATGGGGAAGATGCCAGAATAAAAAGGGGGGGGGAAAGGAGAACAATCTAGAAGGTGATAGGTGAAGCCAGGTGGGTGGGAAAGGTAAAGGGCTGGAGAGGAAGGAATCTGATAGGAGAGGAGAGTGGATCTTAGGAGAAAGGGAAGGAGGAGGGTACCCAGGAGGAGGTGATAGGCAGGTGAGAAGAGGTAAGAGGCCAGAGTGGGGGATAGAAGAGGAGGGAGGGAAGAGGGGGAAAAACATTACTGGAAGGAGAAATTGTTGATCATGCCCTCAGGTTGCAGGCTACCTGGACTGAATATAAGATATTGCTCCTCCACCCTGAGAGGGCCTCATCTTGGCAAAAGAGCAGGCCATGGACCGACTTGTTGGAACAGAAATGAGAATAGGAATTAAAATATTTGGCCACTGGGAAATTTCACTTCTGGCAGATGAAATGGAGGTGCACCCCAACTGGGCAGTTTTATAACAGATTGGAAGGTGTTTGAGTAGTTTGCAAAGAGCATAAGTACCTCTCAACTCTCGAGTCTGCTCCATAAATTTCTTACAGCGCAGAACAGCCCTTCCGGCCCTTCGAGCCCCGACGCCCAGCAATCCCCCGATTTAACCCTTGCCTAATCATTGGACAATTTCAATGACCAATTAACCTACCGACCGGTACGTCCTTGAACTGTGGGAGGAAACCGGAGCACCTGGAGGAAACCCATGCCGACACAGGAAGAACATACAAACTTCTTACAGGCAACAGCGGGAACCGAACCCGGTTGTAAAGCGTTGTGCTAACCACTATGCAGAATGAGATTGTGTCTGTGAGTTGGGGAGTGACGGAGTATATGGAACATATTTATCACATCTTCCACATTTCTGGCGATTATCCGTCCATTTTCAGGGAATCCACACTACAGGACTTCAAGGGACTTCATAATAGACAACTTTCATAAGAAGTCTGCAAAATTATATTCCTGCACATAAACATCTCCCCACTATAATCCTTTACACCGGTTCAGCTGCAGTGATGTCTGGCTTTGTGAACTTC
Source organism: Mobula hypostoma (assembly GCF_963921235.1). Classification (NCBI taxonomy): domain Eukaryota; kingdom Metazoa; phylum Chordata; class Chondrichthyes; order Myliobatiformes; family Myliobatidae; genus Mobula; species Mobula hypostoma. The sequence goes on along the minus strand of NC_086128.1, from coordinate 59,524,971 downwards.
AGTTCGGAATGCTATTTGCTTACTTTTATTGTTTGCACCATTTGTTTTTATTCTACATGTTGGGTGTTTGACGATCTTTTTTTAATGGGTTCTAATAGGTTTCTTTGTTTTGCGGCTGCCTGTAAGGAGACGAATCTCAAGGTTGTATATGGTGTACATACTTTGATAATAAATGTGCTTTCAACTTTGAACTTTACACCAACCTAGTGAACAAATAATCTGCAACCAGCAGAGCTTGGATGAAAAACAACATCTCCTCAAGTCCTGCAATGTAGATCCCACCACACTGAATTTTATTAGGTTTACTTATTTGTCACACGCACATCGAAACATTGAACCATACAGTGCAATGTGTCATTTGCACCCAATTCAAACCAGCGAAGATTGCTTGAGCAGCCCACAAGTGTCGCCACACTTCCGGTGCCAACATAACATGTTCACAGTTTACTAACCTGTACATCTTTGGAATGTGGAAGGAAATAAGAACACCTGGAGAAAACCCACATGGACACAAGGAGAATGTGCAAACTTCTTACAGACGTCGGGTCTCACCAATGTAATAACGAGGCAGCCTACAGAGAGGAAGTTATTACCCTGACACAGTGGTGTCAAGAAAACAACCTCTCCCTCAATGTTGCAAAAACAAAGCAGCTGGTTGTGGACTACAGGAGGAATGGAGACAGGCTAACCCCTATTGATGTCAATGGATCTGGGGTTGAGAGGGTGAACAGCTTTAAGTTCCTCACATACACATCACCAAGGATCTCACGTGGTCTGTACATACTGGTTGTGTGGTGAAAAAGGCACAACAGCGCCTCTTTCACCTCAGACGGTTGAAGAAGTTTGGCATGAGTCCCCATATCCTAAGGACTTTCTACAGGGACACAACTGAGAGCATCCTGACTGGCTGCATCACTGGGAATTGTACTTCTCTCAATCACAGGACCGGGACTCTGTAGATGTGAACTTCCCATTATTCAGGACATTTATAGAGACAGTTATGTAAAAGGGGCCCATAGGACCATTGGAGACCTGAGTCATCCCAACCACAAACTGTTCCAGCTGCTACCATCCGGGAAATGATACCGCAGCATAAAAGCCAGGACCAACAGGCTCCGGGACAGCTTCCTTCACCAGACCATCAGACTGATTAACTCATGCTGATTTGAGTGTACTCTATATTATATTGACTGTTCTATTTATTGTGAATTATTATAAATTACTATGATTGCACATTGCACATTTAGACAGAGACGTAATGTAAAGATTAAAGCCAGGACCAACAGGCTCCGGGACAGCTTCTTCCACCAGGCCATCAGACTGATTAACTCATGCTGATACAATTGTATTTCTATGCTATACTGACTGTCCTGTCGTACATACTATGTATTACAAATTACTATCAATTGCACATTGCACATTCAGACAGAGACGTAACATAAAGACTTTTACTCCTCATGTATGTGAAGGATGTAAAAAATAAAGTCAATTCAATTCAATGTAGAGCAGACAGCACTGGAAGCAGCAGATGCAGTAGATGACCCCAACAGACTCACAAGCAAATTGAAAAGGCTGGCCACTAGGAAATCCATCCTTGGGTGGAGCGAAGGTGCTCGACGAAGTGGTTCCCCCAATATATTAATCCTCCAAGCTGCTCATAGGTTGCATATCTGTGTCCACTGAGAGAAATAATTTATTTATAAATGGTATTTCCGGTTCAATAAGGTCATTAAGCTCCCCCTTTCTGGCATATCATTGCTCCTGAAGGGCTTCAAGATGCTCTCGTGTGGCAGAGACCAGACCTGGATTAGGGTGTGGTTATGAATGTAAAGCTGAAAGACTGTATGTGCCCTCCCTCATTGTGTGTTAAGAGTCTTAATAAACATGTAATAGTGTGATCGCTTGAATTAAGTATGATGATGTTCTCCTAAGGGCTTGTCCACCGGCGGGTCGTCAGGTGACTGCAGAGGCCGACCGGGATCAACGTATTCTGGTGCAGTGTGGACAAGAGTAAATGGTGACTGTGGTTAGTGGTTGTCAGTCTCTCCTTTCTCAGCTGTCATTTGTTCTCTGTGGCACAGCAAAGGTTGTTCTCAAGTAGCACAGCTCCCTCTTGAACAGATTTCCTCTGGGTGTATTTACTGAGTGGAGGGGGGATGGTGATGAAGGTTGGGGGGGTAGCTGGGTTAAACAGTCAAAATGTAATTGGCAATTGGTTGTATTGAAGGTAATTTGTTGGTGTTGCAATAAAAAATTAGTAATAAAAAAAATAATGTCTGGGGTCACCCGACTTGTGAAGAAACTGCCCAGAAGAAGGCAATGGTAAACCACTTTTGTAGAAAAATTTGCCAAGAACAATCATGGTCATGGAAAGACCATGGTCGCCCACGTCATATAACGAGGCGCATAACAAATGAACAAACCATTGTAAAGCTTCTTATTTGGATGTAACCCAGCATAACACTGTTTCAGATATCTTGTTGACTAATTGCACAATCATTTAAAGGTGGCCCAATTTGGCAGGGGTCAAAGTCAACGTTGAGTTTATTCTCACTTGCACAATACGTGACCAATGAAAAGCTTTCTGCTACCAAAGGCAAAATGTTTTAATCCACCAAAAATAGGCAAAATAAGATTTCTCACACAACGGAACCACACATTCCTTTTGGAACTTTGAAACATAAGTCACCCCTAACATTTCCCAGAAGATGGTAAGGCTAAACCACAGGAACAAATGCATGGTTTTCAGGAAAAGACTGATCATGACTGGGAAACACCAAGGTTATAAATACTATCTAACCTTGAATGAAATCTTTTCCTGTTCTGTCATAGTAAGAACAAACTTGTGAAACTCTTGTTTCCACACAGTCTGTCATCACACACACACACACACACACACACACAGGAAAATGCCCGTCATACAAGACAGAGGGCAGCAGAAATGCATGGACAACTTATGAGTCCTTCTTTATTCTGAATCTGATTCTTCCCCTTACACGATGTACTGTGTAACTCTTTCAGACTCTGTTCCAAATATTTTATCTCTTCAAGAGTTCTCCTTGTGTACAATTTTGAAATCCCCCACATTAACCAATTAAATGGCACAATAGTGTAAAGCTTTGAAGCGCCAGTGATCGATGACCGTGTGGGTTTCTCCAGGTGCTCCAGTTTCCTCTCACATTCCAAGGACGTATGGGTTAGGGTTAGTAAGCAGAATATCTTCGGACTGTGTTGGTGTGGAATCAACGCATTTCACTGCATGTTTCAATGCACGTGTGACAAATAAAGCTAGTGTATATAATCTTTATCTTTCCCTTTACAAATCCTCAATGCATAATTTTTCCTAGTTCTGATGAAGGATAACCAGAAACATGCCCTGTTTCTCTCCCCACAGATGTTGCCTAACTTAGAACATTGCTAGCATTTTTGCTTTTATTTCAGACGACCAACATCTACAATTTTTTTGCTTTTTTAATGTGTTAGAACCTCTTTCTGGGTGGTGGGGTGGAAGTATGTCTTTGCCAAAGGAGGTGTAAGGCATTCTTTGCCCGCACTAACCTGCAGGTCATGCATGGGCAAGGTGTAGCACCTGCTTAGCAACCCCTCCCCCCTCCCCCGGATCAGGGTCACATGAAGCCATGGGAGCAGGTGGTGGACGGTTGAATGAGCAGATCACAAATCCTGGTTATGTGACCACTGAGGCCAGGCAGGCAATCTCTGAAGAGTATTGATAATGGCTGGGGTCACCCACCTTGTAAGGACACTGCACTGAAGGCAGCAATTGTTCTTGTCAAGAACAATCATGGCCAAGACCATGATCACCTACATCATACCACATGGCACGTACTGATGATGATGAGAACCTCTTTACATTCTTGCATTGTTTTGTATTCAGAGATACAGTATAGTAACAAGACCCTCTCGATCCAATGAGTCTGCGCCATTCAATTACACACGTGACTGATTAACCTACTAACCAGTACGTCTTTGGGATGTGGGAGGAAACCGGAGCACCCAGACGAAACCCATGCAGGCAGGGGAGAATGTAGAAACTCCTTACAGATGATGGTGGGACTGTAATAGTGCTGCTATGCTACCATGCTGTCCCTTAAATCTTTCCTATTGATGTCACTAACTTTGTTGTCCCAGCAGTACTCTCTCTAAGACCACACTGTGGTTTGAAGGTAGCTTGCTGTCAAAAGATTCAGGTCATGGTTAAGATGAGGGTGGAGACTGAATTGGAACCTACTACCTGGTACGTCTTTGGGATGTGGGAGGAAACTGGAGCACCTGGAGGAAAGCATGCGGTCCCAGGGAGAACGTACAACTCCTTACAGACAGCAGCAGGAATTGAACCCGGGTTGCTGGTGATGTAATAGTGTTGCATTAACTGCTACGCTACTGTGCCATCCAGTGTCTAGTCTGATGCCCAGCTGTTAGCCACCCCACCCTTACAATGTTACTTACAATGTATCCCAGAATAAAGACCAGGATACACCACAGAATTGTTGTACTGTGGAGCAGTGTTTCTCCATCTTCATGACTCATACATGAATCTTGCTCTCTGAATTAGAATCATATAATCAACAATAATAAACTGCTGTACTCCTTCAACAGATTTAGCTATCCTTCTAGTTAATTAGTTGCTATGGCAGTACTCAGTTAAAAAAAAGTTAAAGAATCAACCAACACACACAAAATGCTGGTGGAACACAGCAGGCCAGGCAGCATCTATAGGAAGAAGTACAGCCAACGTTTCAGGTCGAGACCCTTCGTCAGGACTAATGGTAAAAAGAGATAGTAAGAGATTTGAAAGTGGGAGGGGGAGACCCAAGATGATAAGAGAAGACAGGAGGGGGAAGGATGAAGCTAAGAGCTGGGAAGTTGATTGGCAAAAGGGATACAAGGCTGGAGAAGGGGGAGTATCATAGGACGGAAGGCCTTGGAAGAAAGAAAGGGGGAGGGGAGCACCAGAGGAAGATGGAGAACAGGCAAGGAATTATTGTGAGAGGGAAAGAGAGAAGAAAAAATAAAATAAAATAAATAAAATAAAATATCATTTTGGGTCTCCCCCTCCCCCTCCCACTTTCAAATCTCTTACTATCTCTTTTTTCCATTAGTCCTGGTGAAGGGTCTCGACCCAAAACGTCGACTGTACTTCTTCCTATAGATGCTGCCTGGCCTGCTGAGTTCCACCAGCATTTTGTGGGTGTTGCTTGAATTCCCAGCATCTTCAGATTTTCTCATGTTTGCGTTTTTAAAGAATCAACATTTATTTAACTGCCACAACCATAGTGCTTTTCCCATGATTTCACCAAGCAGACAGAAACTCAATAAAGACCTGCCTAGCAACCAGAATAACTGGGGATTTGCTTCTGAAATCAGAATGGGACTGGGAGGAATCTAAGAATGACACTACTACAATGCATCCCCTAACAATTTGCCTGCTAAATAAGCAAGTCCAGTCAAACATCCTACAATTAGATGTAACAGTCAAATCAAGCTTCACTCAGTTACTTCCACTCTGCACCCTGAAAAGGTGGTGCGGTGCTGAAAATTGGAGTCCAAAGGTCGATCAGAAGTCTGAAACCTGAAGCACTATAGTCAAGCCTAGGGACTGGAGGCTGGAGGCCTATCCTGGAGTTGGAAGACTGTTTCTGTGTTTGGGTGGGTGGGAGGGAGGAAAGGGACTTGTTTTGCTGTTGTTTGTTGCTTGTTGTGCTCTGTGTTGTTCTGCCAAGCATGGTGGGCACCAGAATGTGTGGCGACACTTGCAGGCCACCCCCAGCATATCTTTAGGCGTGTTGGGTGTTAACGCAAACGACACCGTTAATATGTTTCCATGTACATGTTATAAATAAATCTGAATCTGAAAAATGGCTCTGCACGTTAAGTGGATGCTCAATGGAAAAACACAATTATAAAACACACACACACACACACACAATACTCCGCAAATATGGAGAGAAATGACAGTGAATGTTTTCGGGCCGAATACTTCATCAGAAACTTAAGTTCATCAGGTCTCATCCTGAAAACGTTCAACTTCATTTCCCTCCATTGAGTGTCCACTTATTGATTTCCCTCCACAGATGATGCCTGACATGCTGAGTTTCTCCAGGATTTTGTGTATGTTGCTCAAGATTTTCAGGACACAGAATTTCTTGTATTAAAAAATAAATCTATATTCAACGTACTAGCAGGCACAAAGCAGTTAAAGTCAACAATTTTATAAAAAGACTGACGGGAGTAATCCATAAAGAAATCACTAATTAACACTGCCCAAAACAGATGCATCACTACACTGCTGAATGTACAGTACAAGTGAAGAAAACGTTCAAAAGGTATTCAATGCAAGGGTGAAAGGAACTGACGAAATATGTGCCCAAAACTGAGGTATCCATGATTTATAAACAAGAGAAAATCTGCAGATGCTGGAAATCCGAGTGTAAGGGGGTTTCATCTCTTATGTTACTGCGTAGGCTAACTAAATGGCTTCTTTGTTATGTTATACTTGGGAATGCTTCTTTGTTATGTTAAACGCTGAGGAAGTTTTTTGCGTTAGCAGTTTGTTGTAGGTTAGGTGGTGATAAGAAAATGTTACGAACCAATTGGGATAGTCGTTATGATTTTGGTGTATCTGGAAGATTTGTATGTGTGGGGTTTTGGAGACAGAAGGCGGGAGAGAGAGACAGAGGATGGACCAGGTGCTGTAATGTCCGCTAACAGGGTCGGACCCCAAGGAGGGCATTCGGCGAGGAGACGGAGACGGACTCATGTGGAGTGTCTGGTCGACCACCGTTGTTGGTCCCAGGCGGCCGGTCGAGGTGGTCCGAGTGGTCGCAGGGTGAAGAAGAAGGGTCCTGAGCTCCAACTGTTTGTGCACGAAGAGACGGAACTTTGATAACTGTGGCGTCTTTTATTTTCCTTTTATATGTTATTCTCTATTAATTACATAGTTCCAGTAATATCTACAAACTGTAAATCATTTAATCGTATCTGGTGTATTGTCTGTTATTTGGGCGGGGTGGGGTACATCACACAGCATCCACACAAACGAATTACCCAGTTTGGCGGGGCTGAGGGCTGTTTCCCTAGACAACAGTGAGCCGAGCGACCCTGAGGGTGACCGGGGGGCTTACACTAGCAAAACACACAAAATGCTGGAGGAACTCTGCAGGCCAGGCAGCATCTAGGGGAAAAAAGTGCAGTTGACGTTTCAGGCCGAAACCTTTCAGCAGGACTCAGTTGTGTCGAAAGGTCTCTGCCTGAAACGTCACCTGCACTTTTTTCCATAGATGCTGCCTGGCCTGCTGAGTTCCTCCAGCATTTTGTGTGTTTTCCCATGATACATAGTTCATTTTACATTGCTTGAACTTACAATCCAGCTTATTTGAGTTCAATCCCTAAAATGATAACTATGGAATTTGAAAGTAAATCATTTAGCATGATGACCAGAAAAATGATCATCTGATTTTCCATTTGGTTGACTTTTAAATGTCAGCGAGGTGGTTTGCACAACACTAACATAGCTCAGGGTGTCAGAGTTCAGTGTTCAATTCTGACGTCACCTGTAAGGAATTTGTACATTCCTCCCCATGACTGTGTGGCTTTCTCCAGATGCCCCGGTTTCCTCCCACAGTCCAAAGACATACCACTTCGTAAGTTAATCGGTCATTGTAAATTGTCCTGTGATTTGTCTAGGATTAATAGGTAGGTTGCTTTCCACATTGTATCTCTAAATAAATAAATAAGTGATAGAACATACCAATCTCACAGCCTCTGCTACCAAGGACATGGGCAGCAGATACATGAGAATACAACCGCATGGAAGTTACCTCCAAGTTACACATAATACATAATCACTACTGGGTCTAAATATTGGAACTCTCTTATCTATTTTCTTTAAAGTTTTTTTAAGAGTGTTCATCTGGCCAATAAGTGGAAACAAACCAACAGAGAGGTCTCTAGTGCAGTCATCATACCAATTTTATAACGTGTGTACACATCATCATCAACAGCAGCATCATCATTATATACCACACTTATTTTATGACGTTGGCGATCATGATCTCCAAGACCATAATTGTTCTTAGCAAATATTTCTACAGAAGTCGTTTGCCATTACCTTCTTCTGGGCAGTGTCTTTACAATACAGGTGATCCCAGCCATGATCAATACTCTTCAGAGATTGTCTGCCTGGCGTCAGTGGTCGCATAACCAGGGCTTGTGATCTGCACCAGCTGCTTGTACAACTGTCCACTACCTGCTCCCATGGCTTCACCTGACCCTGATTGGGGGGGAGGGTGCTAAGCACCCTACCCAAGAGTGACCTGCAGGCTTGCGGAGGGTAAGACTGCTTTATACCTCCTTTGGTAGAGACTAAACACAAAATAATCTGCAGATGCTGGGGCCAAAGCAACACTCACAACACGCTGGAGGAACTCAGCAGGTCGGGCAGCATCCGTGGAAAAGATCGGTCGACATTTCGGGCCGGAACATCAACCGATCTTTTCCATGGATGCTGCCCAACCTACTGAGTTCCTCCAGCGTGTTGTGAGTGTTCCTTGGTAGAGACTAAGCTCCACCCGCCATCCAGATCATCATCATAAGATTTCTAAAAATTGTACTCATAATCTTAGTTTTATTCTCTAGAACAAAAGGTATTCTTTTCATTCAAAGTAAAAATTTAAAGGTGAACTTCTTAAGCAACACACATAAATTCTGGAGGAACTCAGCAGGTTAGGCATCATCTTTGCTGCCAGAGGAATAAGTGGTCAATGTTTTGGGTCAAGACCTTTCATCAGGACTAGAAAAGAAGGGAGAAGAAGCCAGAATAAAAAGTTGGGGAGGGGAAGGAGTATTTCATGTTTGAACTTCTTAAACTGTTCAAACATTCAAAGATTCCCAAAAGAAAATGCAAACTCAAATTGTAATAATACAAAAACAAAAGTAAAATTTAAAAAATTATAGCACATATCAAAAACACTGCTACTAGACAAAAAAGCATTTAAAAGTATTTACACAGGGAAGAAAATTTGAAACGAAAATTTGGCTGCTTCAATTGAATTCTGAGTTAGTACACAAATACATGCCTCAGTGGATGGAACTATAATTAGAGGTCATGGATTAAGGGTGAAAGGTGAAAAGTTTAAGAGGACATGAGGGGAACATGAAGGGAATCTTCTTCACTCAGAGGGTCATGGAAGTGTGGAGCGAGCTGCCAGGACAAGTGGTGTGTTTCAACGTTTAAGCAAAGTTTGGATAGGTATATGGATGTTAGGGGTATGGAGGGCTATGGTCTGGGTACAGGTCAATAGGAGTAAGCAGTTTAAATGGTTTGGCATGGACTAGATGGGCCGAAGGGCCTGTTTCTGTGCTGTACTTTTCAATGACTCTATGCCTCATAAATCAGCGCCAAAATATGCCTTTTGTTTTTACATCAATTTTGACGTGGTATAGGGCAGTGCAGCAGCGGTTAGCGCCATGAGTTCAATTCCTGCCACCATATGTGAGGTGTTTGTACATTCTCTCTGAGACAGTGTGGATCTCCACTGAGTGCTCCAGTTTTGTCCTACATTCCAAAGATATAGTTGGGGTCAGTGAGACATGGGTATGTTATGTTGGCGCCAGAAGCACACCGACACTTGCTGCTGTCCCCAGTAAATCCTGACCTGATTTGATTTGATGCAAACACACATTTCACTATGTTTCGATGTACATTTGTCAAATAAAGCTAATCTTGAATCGCCAACCTTTGAATTTTTTTCTCAGCTCATCTATATCCACATCAATGAAAACCAAAGAAAAATACTGCAGTAACCAGAAATCTGAAAATTTAAAAAAAATGCTGGAAACACTCAGCAGATCAAGCAGCATTTCAAGGTTTGAAATAAATTTATTTTCAAAGTAGATAGTAAATGTATGCTACCACATACAACCCTGAGATTCATTTTCTTGTGGGCCTTCACAGTAAATACAAAAAGCACAATAGAATCAATGAAAAACTGCACACAAACTAAGACAGACAAATAACCAGTGTGCAAAGGATAATCTGTGCAAATACAGAAAGCAAAAATCAAACAAAAATAGTAATAAATAAGCAACAAAAATCATAACATGAGGTGAAGAGCCTTTGAAAGTGACTCTATAGGTTGTGGGAACATTTCGGTTTCACGGTGGTTGACGGGTAATAAGTGTTCCTGAACCTGGTGGCGTGGGAGCTGAGAACAGAGTTAATGTTTGAATTTGAATATATTCTTTCCAGAGGCACTGCCTGCACTGATTCTAGGTTCCAGCATTTTTAAATGCTGAGTCTGTATAGATCAAAGTAAGAGACTGATTAACACCAATGCTGATGGAACAAATTGGGTGATAATAATTTCTTGGTCCTTTAATATTGAGACTTATAACTGTTCTGATTCAAGTACATAAGGGAGGAGTATCCAACTAACAATGATAAGAGGAGTAAGGCTCTCCTTCCCTCTGCTAGCCCACAAGTCACCTTTGGGCAAGGTGTAGTAACTGCTTAGGCCCCGACCAGGGTGACATGTAGCCATGTGAGTGGGTGGTGGATGGTGGTATGAGCAGACGGTGCATATCACACGTCCTGGTGATGTGACCACTGACGCCAGGCAGACAATCTCTGAAGAGTTTTGATGATGGCTGGGGTCACCTGTCTTGTAAAGACGCTGTCCAGAAGAAGGCAATGGCAAACCCCTTCTGTAGAAAAATTTGTCAAGAACAATCATGGTCATGAAAAGACCATGATCATACACATAATACAACACGGGACATAAAAATGATGATGATGAATGTCATAGAATACTACAGCATAGAAACCATCTTACAATTTCATTATTATTCATCTCTTTATTTTAATATTTGCTTTATTATATACTTCAGTAAGCAGGTCATGATAGTGATGCCTAAAAAGAAACTTAAATTCTGATACTACTCATATTATACCAGGAAGAAGATTGAAAAAAAATGTGAATTTTTACATTACCAAAGCTTGTGTGAAACAAGATACTGTATATTGTTTCTTAGAGTTAGATTTGCAGAATGTGCTTTTGACATCGTTGTTATAGTACAATTCAATGGAGGAACTACATATTTTCATAAAGTCAATCATTATATAAATCAAAGTTAGCAGAGCACAGTCAAGTACATTAGTAAAACTAATATTGAAATAAGAGGCCCTTCAGCCCTCAAAAACTATTTATTTAACCTTGCTTTTAACTAACATCATTTTATCTTTTATTTTCATGTTTGCACTTTATCCCATTGTAAAGCACTTTGACCTACATTGTCTGTTTGAAAAGTGCTCTATAAATAAATTATTATTATTATTATTATTAGTCTGTGCCAAACCATTAATCTGCCTCGTCCTATTGACCTATAGCCGGATCATAGTCTACCATACCCCTCCCATTCATGTATCTATCCAAATTTCTGTTAAGTTATTAATAATGACAATGTTCTAAGCCATTTCAACTTAATCACCATTACATAACCTTTAATTATCTACGCAGCTTTGCATGCCCACGAGGTCCTTTAAAATCAGTCTGGTTGTTTCCTGCCTTTACATGGAGACAGGTGTGATGACTTAAAACAAAATTTCCAGTAACACAACAGGGATAAGTCCATAAAACTCAGAGCATACCGCTGACAATGTATGGCGGCACCTGTATATGGCATCCAATTCACACAATACCATAATTGAGATACTTGAAAAAAGACATTTTCAAATTCTGTACAGAAATAACCTTCACTTTGCTTAGTTCAAGAACCACATCTCTTTCCTCAAATGAAAACAATTTATGTAGAGAGACTCTAACGTACTCTCAAAACCGCTGTGTTACTTACTGATAGAGGCCACACCTTCAACTTTAATGTCAAGAAATGTCTAGGTCAGGATTGTTTAATGTAACTTCCATTACACAAGTGTAAAGGAGAATGAAATAATTGCTGTTCCAGATCCGATACAGCAAAAAAACCACAAAAGATAAAGAACAATAACAATAAAAAAACACAATAAATATAGGTGCATAAGATGGCTTATATACATAGATTGATTGTATGTTCATAAAGTGTCTGTACATAAAGTAGTGGTGGAGTTAGTGGGTGAAGGTGTTGATCCACCTTACTGCTTAGGGATAGTCACTGTTTTGAGTCTGGTGGCCCTAGTGTGGATGCTACGTAGCCTCCTCCCTGATGGGAGTGAGACAATCAGTCCATCAGCCTTCTCTGAATCATCCTTCTCTGAAGTTTTAATCAACAACACAACAAACAAGCTGTCTTACACTTTCATGATTTGTCTCCAACAGGGGTCCCCAACTTTTTTTATGCCATGGACCAACACCATTAAGCAAGGGATCTATGGACCCCAGGTTGGAAACCCCTGGTCTAGAATGATTCTGTCATTTAATGATCAGCTTTCATGCACAGTACAAGTCAACTGATTGGAAAGGAGAACTCAGTTATACACATTCCAAAGTAACCATTGATTCTCTAAAATGATCAAGTAATTTAGTTCAGTGGTTGATCACCCAACAACGAGAGCACATGTAGAATGCATATTAATTATTAACATAATCTGCTTCTCCCCAAAATCAGTAATCTACAACACAACTAAAATTTGCTGAAGTGAATTTTGCATCTTTAAGTTTGAGGGCAATACAAGACAGCTATTTTAGGTGTAAAAAACAGTAAGAGGTATTAATAGAGTATCTCCACCGTGGATGGTTCATGCCCGGCTGCGAAAGGAGGAGGGTTGGACATGGGGCTATGAACCCATCTCATAAAAACCCAGAACTACAGAAGCTTCAAAGATCTCATCCCTGGGAGAGGAATGAGGTCTAGCAGACGTATGAAGTTGTGTGGTGAAAGTGGAAGCCATTGGGCTGATCAACCTTTTCACTGGCCCAGGACAGAGGGCTCCGGCAAGCTCCTGTTGGTGACCTACACCCCAATAGGGATGATGGGCTTAAAAAGAAGAATTGTTAGCGTGGGCAAGCCAGCACCTTTATCCCCAGGATGGAAACAATCATTACAAGGTGGTATAATTTTAAGCTGATTGGAGGGAAGTATAGGACATATGTCAAAGGTAGGTAGTGATGGGCGTGTGGAACGCCCTGGTGGTGGTTGAAGCAGAATCATTAAGGGCAATTAAGAGACTCTTAGATAGGCATGTGGATGATAGAAAAATAGAGGGCTATGCCTGAGGGAGGTGTTCGATTGATCTTTTAGTAGGTTAAAAGGTTGGCACAACATTGTGGGCCAAAGAGCCTGTACTGTGCTGTACTACTCTATATTCTGTATCCAGGTGGACTGGTTGCAGGGAGGATGTTACCCTGTCTGGGGATTAGGACCAGGAACCACAACCTCTGGATATGGGGTATGAGATTAGGAGTAATTTCATTTCAAGGAGCAGAGGGTGGTGGACCTGGGGTATTCTCTGCTACACAGGGAGCTGGAGGCTAAATACCAAAAAAATACAAGTCAAGACCACCCACTTGTCAAATTATTTTCAAAGCTTAGTTATGGCAAACAAGATTTAGAGAGGTAAATTCTGGTTAAATTAAGTGATCTAGTTCCAATGGTGGGCACTCCCAGGTCAACTTAGTCCAATTTCCCCTAATATGTTCCCAAAGGAATGCCTTCCAGGAAACAAAGTCATCTCCTGCTAACATGTTGCGGGAATTAGGTCAAGCACGCAGGGGTGAGTCATACCCGGAAGTGCCCAGTCCAATTTCTGAAATGACAAATGGACCCACTGATGGTTATAACTGTGCTTCACCCTTGCAGGGAGGGAATACAAAGCTCAAGAACTCTTGATCACGTAAGATAATATGGGGGTGGGGGGAACAAACAAAAAGTTATAGAACAAGTAATGACAATAGATTTCCTCCCCTGAAGGTCATTAAACATCCAGTTTTTGTTTTTACAAGAATTCCAAAGTTCAAAGTTAATCTTACTATCAAAGTAGGCATATGTCACCATTAACAACCCTAAGATTCATTTCCTTGCAGGCATCCACAGTAGAACAAAGAAATGCAATAGAATCAATGAAAAACTACACACAAAGACTGACAAATTGTGCAAATACAAAATGAAACAAGTAATAATAAATAGACAGATAAAAAGAACTGAGATCATAAGTTGTAGAGTCTTTGAAAGTGTGTCTATAGGTTGTGTTCAATGATCAGTTTAGCATTGAGGTGAGTGAAGTTATCCATGCTGGTTCAGGAGCCTGATGGTTGAGGGGTAATAACTGTTCCTGAACCTGGTGGTGTGGGACCTGAGGCTCCTGTATCTCCTTCCTGATGGTTGAGGGGTAATAACTGTTCCTGAACCTGGTGGTGTGGGACCTGAGGCTCCTGTACCTCCTTCCTGATGGTTGAGGAGTAATAACTGTTCCTGAACCTGGTGGTGTGGGACCTGAGGCTCCTGTACCTCCTTCCTGATGGTTGAGGGGTAATAACTGTTCCTGAACCTGGTGGTGTGGGACCTGAGGCTCCTGTACCTTCTTCCTGATGGTTGAGGGGTAATAACTGTTCCTGAACCTGGTGGTGTGGGTCCTGAGGCTCCTGTACCTCCTTCCTGATGGTTGAGGGGTAATAACTGCTCCTGAACCTGGTGGTGTGGGACCTGAGGCTCCTGTACCTTCTTCCTGATGGCAGCAGTGAGAAGAAAGCATTGCCTGGATGGTGGGGGTCCTTGATGATGGATGCTGCTTTCCTGTGACAGTAGGATCAGAATCAGGTTTATTATCACTGGCATGTGATGTGAAATTTGTTAACTTAGCAGCAGCAGTTCAATGCAATACATATTCTAACAGAGAGAAAAAAATAATAAATAAAATAAAAATAGTAAGAATAATTAAACAAGTAAATCAATTATGTATATTGAATGGATTACAAAAAAAGTGCAAAAACAGAAATACTGTATATTAAAAAAAAGTGAGGTAGTGTTCATGGGTTCAATGTCCATTTAGGAATCGGATGGCAGAGGGGAAGAAGCTGTTCCTGAATCACTGAGTGTGTGCCTTCAGGCTTCTGTACCTCCTACCTGATGGTAACAGTGAGAAAAGTGCATGCCCTGGGTGCTGGAGGTCCTTAATAATGGACAGTGCCTTTCTAAGACACTGACTCCCTAAAGATGTCCTGGGTACTTTGTAGGCTAGTACCCAAGATGGAGCTGACTAGATTTACAACCTTCTGCAGCTTCTTTCGGTTCTGTGCAGTAGCCCCTCCATACCAGACAGTGATGCAGCCTGTCAGAATGCTCTCCATTTGTTGACATGCCAAATCTCTTCAAACTCCAAATGAAGTATAGCTGCTGTTTTGCCTTCTTTATAACTGCATCGATATGTTGGGACCAGGTTAGATCCTCAGAGATCTTGACACCCAGGAACTTGAAGCTGCTCACTCTCTCCACTTCTGATCCCTCTATGAGGATTGGTATGTGTTCCTTCGACTTACCCTTCCTGAACTCCACAATCGACTCTTTCGTCTTACTGACGTTGAGTGCCAGGTTGTTGCTGCGATACCACTCTATTAGTTGGCATATCTCACTCCTGTATGCCCTCTTGTCACCACCTGAGATTCTACCAAAAATGGTTGTATCACCAGCAAATTTATAGATGGTATTTGAGCTATCCCTAGCCACACAGTCATGTGTATGCAGAGAGTAGAGCAGTGGGCTAAGCACACGCCCCTGAGGTGCACTAGTGTTGATCCTCAGCGAGGAGGAGATGTTATCACCAATCCGCACAGTTTGTGGTCTTCCACTTAGGAAGTTGAGGATCCAATTGCAGAGGGAAGTACAGAGGCCCAGGTTCCGCAACTACTCAATCAGGATTGTGGGAATGATGGTACTAAATGCTGAGCTATAGTCAATGAACAGCATCCTGACGTAGGTGTTTCTGTTGTCCAGGTGGTCTAAAGCCGTGTGGAGAGCCATTGAGATTGCGTCTGCCGTTGACCTATTGTGACAATAGGCAAATTGCAATGGGTCCAGGTCCTTACTGAAGCAGGATTTCAGTCTAGTCATGACCAACCTCTCAAAGCATTTCATCACTGCCGATGTGAGTACTACCGGGTGATAGTAATTAAGGCAGCCTACATCATTCTTCTTAGGCACTGGTATGATTGTTGCCTTTTTGAGGCAAGTGGGAACTACTGCCCGTGGCAGTGAGAGGTTGAAAATCTCCTTGAATACTTCTGCTAGTTGGTTGGCACAGGTTTTCAGAGCCTTACCAGATACTTCATCGAGACCTTCCGCCTTGCAAGGGTTCACTCTCTTTAAAAACAGCCTAACATCGGCCTCTGAGACGGAGATCACAGGGTCATCAGGTGCAGCAGTGATCCTCACAGCTGTCATTGTGTTCTCCCTTTCAAAGCGCTCCATGTAGATACGCTGAATGCTTCCAGATTATTAACAGAACTTAAATCTCATAACTCTAATGGTGGGAACTTAGCTCAGGCCTCTGGATTTCTTGTCTAGTAACTTAACTGTAATTTAACTTCCTTACCAAACTCTTTCTGTGCCTTAACAATGCTATACAATAGCAGACACTATGTTAGCTTTAAACCTTCACTGAGTTAAATGAAATATGTGTATTTATTCATTTGTGACTCAAAGATTAGAAATTCTTGTCAATCAATTGAATTAGACATTCATAAAAGAAATATTTGATTTAATATAAATTTTCATTGTTAGTAGTGACCAATAAAGAACGATAAATCTGGAGATCAGTGTAAGAAGTGGCCAAAAACAGGAAATGAAAGTGACCCAAGTGAAATCCTGTTTACATATCCTTTTCCCAGTAGTATATTACAGAAAGCAGCAGCACTTGTTGCATTTTAAAATGCATAACAGGAAATTTACTCACCAAAGTCAGACATTGTCTGATAAACAGATTAATGATAATTTAAATGTTGTTGGCAATTTTGCTACAAGCTACACAAGAACAGGCAGGTATAATAATATACTGGTCTGGTAAATGAAGTGGAAATACATTTTGAGCTCCTTATCGTCACAAGATGTGGAACCTTCATCAAGCCTCAGTAAAATTAGTTTCCATGCTCCGGGAATCATCAGTTCCTCAGGATATGCTGCAAGGTCAGCACTTGCTACTTCAGTAAACCTCCGGAATCTGTGGGTCAACATAGGAAGGGTAGAAATGTAGGAGGAAACCTTTAATGTGTTTAAATCCTGGTCGATACCGTCTGAAATGTTGGCGGACAGTGCAGGAAGCACTTTCCTCTATACCATAAGACAAAGAAGCTGAATTAGGCCATTCAGCCCATTGAGTCTGCTCCACCATTACATCATGGCTGAATTATTATCCCTCTCAATCCCATTCCCCTGCCTTTTCCCCATAACTTTTCACACCTGATTAACCAAGAACCTATCAAACTCCACTTTAAATATACTACATGACTTGCCCTCCACAGCTGTCTGGCAATGAGTTTCACAGATTCAGC
Organism: Mobula hypostoma; assembly: GCF_963921235.1. NCBI lineage: Eukaryota > Metazoa > Chordata > Chondrichthyes > Myliobatiformes > Myliobatidae > Mobula > Mobula hypostoma. The sequence goes on along the minus strand of NC_086128.1, from coordinate 59,507,479 downwards.
ATCATCTGGCTAAAGAAATTTCTCCTTATCTCTGTTCTAAAGGCACATCCTTGTATTCTGAGGTTGTGCCCTCTGGTCCCAGACTCCCCCACTATAGGAAACACATGCTCCGCATCTACTCTATCTAGGTATTTCAATATTCAGTAGGTTTCAGTGAGGGCCCCCCACCCATTCTTGTAAACTCCAATGAGTATAGACAGGCCCAGAGCTAGCAAATGCTCCTCATACATATATTAACCCTTTCATTCCTGGGATGATTCTCGTGAACCTCCTGTGGACCCTCTCCAATACCAGACAATACATGCCACTATTACAGCTTGGGACACCAGAGTTCAGAGTTCAATTCTGACGTCATCTCTGAGGAGTTTGTACATTCTTCCCTGTGAATGTGTGGGTTTCCTCCCACATTCCAAAGACGTGCCGGCTATTAGGTTAACAGGTCATTGTAACTTGTCCTGTGAGTAGGCTAGGGTAAAATAGGTGGGTCGTTGGGTGGCATGGCTCGTTAGGCCGGAAGGGCCTATTCCACGCTGTATTGCTGCATACAACAAATAAGCTAAAAAACCCTGTCTTTGGTAAGGAGTCCAAATTGCTCGCAATACCCCAAGTGCAGTCAGCAAACAAACTAACATATTTGCTACTTCTGACATCTGATGCATTTCTTCATAATTGAAATAAAGCAGCCAAAATAGGAAATGCTGGAAACACTCAAGAAATCATGGCTTAGTCATTTAAAACTAGGAGAATTTCTTTATGTGGAGGATTGTAAATATTTGCCCAAAACTTTCAATGGACATTTGCAAAACTCTGAAAACAGAAAGGTTGAAGTTGACGTCGCTCTAGGACTTTTCAAAGGCCAAATGCACTGCAAGTCAAATAATAACCTTTAACCGTTACAAGATGCTCCTGTGCAGTTTATACAAAATGCAGTGACCACAAATATAATGAAAACAAAAAAAAAACTGTAAAGGAAAGAGGATTTTCAACACTCTTACTAGATTATTATAACTATTATTAGAACATATTACAGCACATTACAGGCCCCTCGGCCCATGATGCTATGCTGACCTTTTAATTTAATCTAACAATTCCCTCCTACATAATTCTCCATTTTCTATCGTCCATGTGCCTAAGTGTTTCTTAATTGTCCCTAATGGATCTGCTTCTACCATCACAACTGGCAGAGTGTTCCATGTACCCACAAGTTGTGTGATGACACCTGAGGGCTGCCCTCAGCACATCTTTACTTGTGTTGGTCGTTAATGCAAATGATGCATTTCATAGTATGCTTTGATGCACAAGTGCTAGATATCTGAATCTGAAATTGCAAACTCAAATCAACTGGGTCCTGATTCTGGCTTTCACAAAGCAGAAGAACCTCCAAACATCACTTATCCTCAACTATGTCAATGTAAATGCAAGGACCCCGATGCACAATGCCAAAGGCAAAATTATAACTCTGCAACGCTAAACTATATCATCTGAAATGCTCACCACCAGTCTTGATGCTGCTGATTAAGCACTTCAACAACTGGAATCAAATATCTGATGATTTATTTAATTAAGAAAGAAAGGTACGTACAACATTTTTTAAAAATGAGGAGGGTGTGAGACAACAGGCCAAATGAGTAAACAGAGCAGAGACGCAGATCCGGTGAGTCAAGATTGGGAGTCTAGTCAAGCAGCTGGTCACTAGTCTACGGCATAAAGCACAAAGGTCTGGGAGAAGCTTGCCACTGCAAAATGAGAAGTTTGTAGTGTATGTTTTGAGTTCTGCTCACCTCATTACATGAAGGATGTGGAAGATTGGAGAGGGTGCAGAGGAGATTTACCAGGATAATGCATGGATTAGAGAGCATGTCCTATGAGGATAGGTTGAGCGAGATAGGGCATTTCTCTTTGAGGAGAAGGACAATGAGAGGAGAATTGATAGAGGTGTACAAGATAACAAGAGGCATAGATAGAGTGGATAGACAGAGACATTTTCCCAGGGTGCGCATAACTTTAAGGTGTTTGGAGGAAAGCATGGGGGAATGTCAGAAGTAGATTTTTTTACCCAGAGAATGGTGTTCATGGAATGTATTGCCAGGGGTGGTAGTAGAGGGAGATACTTCAGGGACATTTAAGGGTCTCCTAGATAGGCAGATGGATGAAAGAAAGATGGAGTGCAATATAGCAGGGACACATTAGATTGCTGTTAGTGTAGGTTAAAGGGTCAGCACAACACTGTGGGCTAAAAGTCCTGTACTGTACTGTAATGCTCAATGTTCTATGCAGTATGATGTGGCAGGTAAATCAAGTAAATGTCTGGTGGTGGTGGCAGGCTAAGTTTAGATATACCATTCAAAATTTCAATTTAAGGAACAAAATTAATAAATTATCCTTAAAATAACCACTTAAAATAAATTAGCATTTGGAAAAGGTTCAGTGTGTTGCTGCTATAACACATAATAGTTTATGGACAAAGTTTATCCAGGAAAATGACTGTAGCAATGCCTGTTTCTCGACTAACTTCAGTTTCATGCTAGAACGGAGATACATAATCTGAAAGGCATCAGCAGTAACCCGAACCATTTGCTTTAAGAGGCAGTCACCTTCCCTCTTCAGTATACAACAAACATGATTTGTTGGCAATTGTTTTATCCAAGGGGATCAAAGGGATAAAAATCAGCATACACTATTTTCATTGAGTGAAAGAAAAATAAAGATGAGTTGGTAGTAAGGAAGGCAAATGCAGTGTTAGCATTCATCTGAAGAGGACTAGAATATAAGAGCAATGATATAATGATGAAGCTTTATAAGGCATTGGTCAGAGACTGCACGTGGACTATTTCAAGCTGTTTTGGGCCCCTATCTAAGAAAGAACGTGCTGACATTGGAAAAACTCCAGAGGAGGTTCACAAGAATTATCCCAGGAATGAAAGGGTTAACATACGTATGAGGAGTATTTGATGCTTTGGGCCTGTACTCGCTGAAGGTTAGAAGAATGGGGGGGCGGGGGCACGGGAGAATATTGAATATTGAAAGGCCTAGGTAGACTGACCGTGGAGAGGATGTTTCACAAAGTGGGGGAGTCCAGGATGTCCATTTAGATTAGAGATGAGGAGGAATTTCTTCAGCCAGAGAGTGGTGAATCTGTTGAGTTCATGCCACAGGCAGCTGTGGAGGCCAAGTCATTCGGTGTATTTAAAGTGGAGGTTGATAGGTTCTTGATTAGTCAGGGTGTCAAAGGTTACAGGGAAAAGGCAAGAGAATGGGGTTGAGGGGGGATAATAAATCAGCCATAATGGTATGGTGTGGGCACATGGCCAAGTGGTTAAGGCATTGGACTAGCGACCTGAAGGTCGTGAGTTCGAGCCCCAGCCGAGGCAACGTGTTGTGTCCTTGAGCAAGGCACTTAATCACACATTACTCTGCGACGACACCAGTGCCAAGCTGTATGGGTCCTAATGCCCTTCCCTTGGACAACATTGGTGTCGTGGAGAGGGGAGACTTGCAGCATGGGCAACTGCTGGTCTTCCATACAACCTTGCCCAGGCCTGCGCCCTGGAGAGTGAAGACTTTCCAGGCACAGATCCGTGGTCTCGCAAGACTAACGGATGCCTTTTTAATGGTATGGTGGAGCAGACTCGATGGGTTGAATAGCCTAGTTTTGCTTCTATATCTTATGGTCTTAAAATGTAAAATATTGAAATGCAATATTTATTTATTTAGCGATACAGTGCAGAGTAAGCCCCTTCCAGCCACACTGCTCCAGCAACCCCCACAACCCTAATTAATCCTAACCTATTCATGGGACAATTTTACAATGACCAATTAATCTACCGGGTAAGTCTTTGGACTGTGGGAGAAAACCAGAAGACCCACATATTCCACAGGGATTTTAAACTTACCTGGGCAAGAGAAAGTACTTTATTCTGTGTTGCCAATGGGACAGAAAATCCCCAGTGATCATGATGGTGAGATTAGGACATTGGATGAAATGTATAATTCTCTAAGTGCAATCATGTCAAGCTTTTCTGTCATTAATCTGTGGGACAGCTTTCCCAATTTACACACCGTTCCCTGAGGAGGATTTTACTGGATTAACTGGACAAGTTGGACCTTTGATTTGTCTAAATCTGGTGTTTACATCTGCTCCAGATGGTTCATGTAGTATTTTTCTGTTTTAATATAATGTACACTCAGTGGCCACTTTATTAGGTACACCGGTACACCTGCTCGTTAATGCATATCAGCCAATCATGTAGCAGCAACTCAATGCATAAGAACATGCAGACTTTGTAAAGAGGTTCAGTTGTTATTCAGACCAAACATCAGAATGGGGAAGAAATGTGATCTAAGTAACTCTGACTGTGGAATAATTGTTGGTGCCAGAAGGGGTGGTTTGAGTATCTCAGAAGCTGCTGATGTCCTGGGATTTTCACACAAAACAGTCTCTAGAGTTTACAGAGAATGGTGTGAAAAACAAAACAAAAATATCCAGTGAGAGGCAGTTCTGTGGGCAAAGATGCCTTGTTAATGAAACATCAGAGGAGAATAGCTGGACTGGTTCAAGTTGACAGGAAGGTGATAGCACCTCTAATAACCATGCGTCACGACAGTGATGTGCAGAAGAGCATCTCTGAATGCACAACACAGTGAAGTGAATGGGTTCCAGCAGCACAAGGCCACAAACATAGACTCAGTGTCCACTTTATTAGGTACAGAATAAAGTAGCCACTGGGTGTATTTGATGCAAATGAGTAGTTTTCTACAGCATTCAGCAGGGCAATTAAGGGTCATCTACATTTCTGGGCAATTAAAATCACACACAGACTTCATCAGAAAATTTCAGCTGACTTCCTCCCCCAAAGGATACAAATGAAGCAGATGAGTCTTCAGGAAAATGTGGTTCATGGTCACAAATGTTGATACTACTTTTTTACTCTGGATTATTTGGTTAGCTGAATCTAGACTTCCCAACGGCTACAGTAAAATTTGAACTCTCACCTTTGGATCATCAGTTGATGCCTCTGTGCTATTAATCCAATAATTTAACCACTACACTACATCACCATTCCCATCAACCAATATAACATAGTTGCTTGTGCCGCAATATAATTTTCAAATGCATCTTTTTATTTTTGTAGACGAAGACACCTCTCAAATAGGCATTTTTTCACCAAAGAATAATTTTTACCATATCGGAATACTGATCAGACAGACCAATAGAAGTTTAAAGATTTTCAAAGCGAGATCATCTTTTGACATTATCTGTTTACAATGTACAAGGACAATATAATCCCTGTAAAACTAACTCAATATACCTGTATCAATGTCTTGAAAAAATAACTAGATGTACATACGTATTGAAAGGTTACAAAATGTACATGAATATAATTAACTGTGCAACTTTGATGAAGAATTCTTGGTATATAAGCGGAGATTCTGCAGATTCTGGATATCCAGAGTAACACACACAAAGTGCTTTAAGAACTTAGCAGGTCAAGCAGCATCTATGGAGAGGAATAACGAGCCAACATTTCAGTTCCTAATGAAGTGTCTTGGTCCAAAACATCAGCTCTTTATTCCTTTCCATAGATGCTGCCAGACTTCTGAGCTCCTCCAGCATTTTGTGTGTTACTCTTGACATGCAACCCTGCTTCTTTGCAGACAACTCTATTCTGAATACTTGGCATGTGCTGGGAGCAGACCGCAAGTGTTGCCATGCTTCTGGCGCCAACATGGCATGCCCACAACTTACTAACCCTAACGCGTACATCTTTGGAATGTGGGAGGAAACAGGAGCACCCGGAGGAAACCCACGCGGTCATGGGGAGAACATACTAATTCCATACAGGAATTGAAGCTGGGTCACCGGAGGCAGGCACTGTAATAGCATTACGCTAACTGCTTTGCTACTGTGCCACCTGTTAAAATAAAGATGAGCTTTATTTGTCACATGCCCATCGAAACATAACTCCACCATGGATGGTCCCAAGCCCAGCTGCAAAAGGAGGGTTGGGCACGGGGCTAGCAACCCCATCCTGTAAAATCCCAGAGTGATAGAAACACAAACAGAAACTCCAAAGATCTCATCCCTGGGAGAGGAAGGATCTTCGATGGGCTACACCTGAGGATGACATGAAAGCACGGCCTGGGACAGAAGACTCTGGTGAGCCGCTGTCGGCAGCCTATGCCCCAGTAAGGGTGATGCGCTTAACAAGAAGACACCGAAACAGAGTCAAATACATCACTTATGTCGAGGACTAATACAGTCTGAGGATGTGCTGCAACAGCCTGCAAGTGTCATCACTCTTCTGACACCAATATAGCAAGCCCACAGCTTAATAACCCTTAATAACCTGAACATCTTTGAAATGTAGGAGGAAACATGAGCACCCAGAGGAAATCCACACGATCACAGAGAGAGTGTACAAACTTCTTACACACAGCGACGAGAATTGAGCCCAGGTTGCTGATCTTCCAGTCAAGGTGGCGCCTGCATACAACGCCTCCTCTTTCAACATCTTCTGGATAGATGAAAGAACGTTTACTTCACTTATTTGATGCTTGTTTTTCATCTTAAATGTGTTTCTGGAACTGTTAGAGCCTGCAATTTACAGTTTGGAGATCAATTGAGTGACCCAGTGCTTTGCTATCTCCGACAAGCGAGCATGAGCCTCAAAGTGAAGAAACTATGAGATGGGGGCGTGATCCGACGTTCAACTCCACTTCAACGAAGAAAATTGAAACATCGAGGTAAGTACAGAAGGCAAGTGAGTGTTCAGTGTCGACTGCCCACCTTTTGATCGCTGATGGGATCCTTCTGCTGCCAGATGATGTTGGAAGATGTTACCAAGGTTCTGCATTTATGGATTTGGACTGTGGACTAAGGACTTTTTTCAGTCTTAAGGTTCTTATATTCTATGTTGCCGCACGTATTTTCTCATTTTTTTGTGCGGAGGGAAGGTGGCTTAAGGGTCAATGTTCTTCTTGCATTTTGTGTTTGGGGGAGGGGGTTTTGGGAGTTGATTGTGTTGCGTTCTTTTTTTGCACGAGGAGTAGGGTGGGAAATTCCTCATCTCTGTTCGAAATGGATATTCCTCTATTTTCAGCTTAGAAGGTAAATAAGATTAAAAGCAGAGAATTGTAGTGACTGACAGTTCATGCATCTATCAATCTCAATCTTTAAGTTAGGCAGATCATATTTACATCACAACTGTTTGCTTTGTATCTTCTGACATGGGTAAATGTTTTTTTTTGAACTCCATAATAAATATGTTAAATTTACATAACAGAAATTGCATACAAGATGAAAAGCAGAATGATTTTTCCAAACGTTCCCTCATACACTTCCAGGAATGAGGAATTCAATTACATGGTTGAGGGTTCCCATCTAGACCGTACTAGGTTGAAGGAGACTTGACAAATATGCTCAACATTTTAAAGGATCTAGACAAAATACAGGAAGAGAAACTGTCTGTTTTGTTAGAAATGTACAGTTTTAAGAGAACCAGTAAGAGAACGAAATAAGACTATCGGAAAGTAGTTGTTGTGCAGTGAATGGTTATGATTCAGAATACTCTGTTTCAAAGGAGTGCACAGGCAAGATTTAATTTTGGCTTTCAACTAGTTCAAAGAGCAGAATGGCTACTCTCTATGCCATAATGCTTCTTTAACTCTGTACTGTTTTCAGTATTTAAAAGATAACATACATAAAAAAAGCTGTCTGAAGAAAGCTAAAATACATAAGAGCTGTCTAGCCAACAAAATCAACAAAATACTAAATCAAGAATAATACTCATCTACATAATCAGAATTTTTTAATCTTTCAGTCAATCAGATGGCCTCATAGATGATTCATCATCAATCACAAAACACACAATGTCACATAGAACATAGACCAGTACAGCACAGGAACAGGCCCTTCGGCTCAGAATGCTGTGTCAAACCAATCAAATTAGTTATCAAATGGCCAAATAAACTAATCCGTTCTGCCTACACAACATCTATATCCTTCCATTTTCCTCACACCCATGTGCCTATCGAAACCTCTCTTAAAAGTCCCTAATGTATCTGTCTCTACCACCACCCCAGGCAGCTCAATCCAGGCATCCACCACACTGTATAAAAAGATTTTACTGGACAAAGGAACAATGTAAATAGTATACTGCTATCAAGAATGGTCACTTTAACATCAGTGGTCATTTCCACATATCCACCAATGAATTTCTACATTGTCTACATTAGAGAACTAATACTTCAAGGATGTAAAGATTGATGAATGCTGATCCTTGTCACAAAACACGTGGTTTTGTTTTCTGCTCTTTTAACTCTGAATAGAGAGAGAGCGCGGGGTGGGGGGGATGGTGGTGGGGGACAAGAGAGAGCTAAAATGATCTAGTGCCGATTACAAAGCAGCATTGTTCAAAGAGAAAGGCACTGCTGATGTTAAGTAAGTGAACACGGCCGCTGCCTGCGTCCACTCAAAAACAGGCGACCTTACCAAAACCAAATGAACAGTAGCAATGTTTAAGACAGAAATTCGCTTATCTAAGGAGTTAAAAGACTGAAGCCCTGCTCAGAGAACTTATATAACTTCACAACAACATTCGGTGTAAAGCCAAATCAATCTGCCCTCATTTTTCCTGCTTTACGTTGTACCTCAAGGGCCTTGCATTCCTCTGAGTTAATCCTCTTAGTTGCAAATGCATTATAATTAAAAGAAATACCACAGTCCCAAGTTAAGACGATGCAGAGGGCCCAGCACTCTGTATTTGTTACTTACTTGTGCCTCCACGTAGGGCGGAATTCCAACGAGATAGAAAGCCACGCCATTCATCTGTGAGAAAGATGCCTCCGAGCCGTCAGAGTGTATTACCAAGCCACGCAGACCTATATCCCTATACGGGTTTTAATTTGCAGTCAGTTAGTAGCCTCCCCCTCTCCCCAGGGCTAAAGCCGTCTATCTGCTGTGCGGAAGAGCATACATCAGTCTCCTAATGATCATCCCATCCACAGCCAACGAGGAAAGCAAAAAATAAACTTCCAGTACTCTGCACCAGGGGAACTGCCAAAGCATTACTGTGAACACAAAGTTGAAATGTACCAATCAAATAAAACATTTAAAAGCAAGCAGCAGGTTACAACGCTCGTTCCTGTTATCCGCTTTCCCTAACACAAAGCAGTAGTGCTAGCAGGAGGCTCTTTTTTCCCTCCCTAAATCAGATTGAAAACATCACGGCAGTGCTTTACACAGCAGGCTAAAATGGGAAGAAGAGGAGACTCCCTGCCAGTAAACATTCCAACTGACAGGGGAAATGTGTGACGGAAATACTGGAACAGCACATGGGCTACAGACTGCTCCCAAATCCTGTCTACATTGTAGCAAAGAATGCAAACAGACTCATTACTTTTTTTCCTGTTAGGGTTAAAATGGTATCAATTAAGAAGAAAAAGTTCAGTCTCAAATGTGGAGTATATAACCGCTGACTTTGTCACTAATATAATGATAAGGTTTAAAGCTGAAAGAGGTAGAAAACTTTTATAATTTGCTCTTTTTTTACAGAAAGGCAGAAGAACTAAGATATATTGAACCAACTACGCCAATCATCTGAAATAAAATGACAAATACAGTGGATGTTTCTATAAGGACAATAGAATATTGGTATAGGCACTTCAGCCCGCGATGTTGCGCCGACTTTTTAACCTACTCAAGATCAATCTAATCCCTTCCTCCGACATAGCACTCCATTTTTTTTAATCCATGTGCCTATCTGAGAGTCTCTTAAATGTCCCTAATGTGTCTGCCCCTACCACTACCCCAGGCATGGCATTCAATGCATTCACCACTCTGTGTAAAGAACTTGCGTCTGACATCCCCCTATAATTTCCTCCAATCACCTTAAAATTATGCCCTTCTGGTATTAGCCACTTTCTCCCTGGGAAAAATGTCCCTGGCCATTCACTTGATCTGTGCCTCTTATCATCTTCTACACCTCTAACAAGTCTCCTCTCATCCTCCTTTTCGCCAAAGAGAAAAGCTCTAGCTTGCTCAAGCTTGTTCTAGCTTGCTCAAGCTTGCTCTAGCTTGTTCATAAGACATGCTCCCTAATCCAGGCAGCATCCTCTGCACCCTCTCTAAAGCTTCCACATCCTTCCTATAATAAGAAGATCAGAATTGAACACAATGTTTTTTTAAACCGGTGTAGGTTACAGGTAAACAAATAACCAGAGTAGAATCACAACAGATCGGTTGTGGCAGCACTTTCACCCAGGTTTATAAAGATGTAAGGACAAATCTCATTCAAAAAACTATGGAAAACAAATGTAAGCTGATGCACTATACCTCCGTGGAATGGGGGAATGCGGTGTTAAACCAAAGCCCTACCTGTATTCTCAAGGGGACGTGAAAGACAATAAAACACTATCTTGATGAACAGGGTTGTTCTGCCTAGTGTCCTGGCCAACATTTATTCTTCAATAAACATCGACCGTTCATCATGTTTTGTGTTGTTTGATGTGGGTGATCATGGTCTTTCCATGACCTTGATTGTTCTTGGCAAATGTTTCTACAGAAGTGGTTTGCCATTGCCTTCTTCTGGGCAGTGTCTTTACAAGACGGGTGGCCCCAGCCATTATCAATACTCTTCAGAGATTGTCTGCCTGGCGTCAGTGGTCACATAACCAGGACTTGTGATCTGCACCGGCTGCTCAGTAAACATATCTTTAAAAATTGCTTGCTGGTATTTATTGCATGACACTTTCATGGATTTTTCTGCATGAAAATTGGTTCCAGTTTCTGTATCAAATCAAATCAAAATACATTTATTATCAAAGTACCAATGTATATGTCACCAGATACCACCTTTAGATTCATTTTTTGCAGGCATTCACAGTAGAAAAAGGAAGTACAATTCAATCAATGGAAAACTACACAAAAAGACTGACAATGTGAAAAAGACAAACTGCAAATACAGTAAATTAATGAATGGATAGATTGCTGGATAGATAAGTAAATCAACCAATCAATCAATCAATCAATCTGAGGGCATGAGTGTAGTCCTCGAAAATAAGTCTGTAGGTTGTGGAATCAGTTCAGTTTTGAGGTGATTTAAGTTATCTACGATGGTTCAGGAGCCTGATGGTTGTGGGGTAATAACTTCCTGAACCTGGTGGTGAGGGACCTGAGGCTCCTGTACCTCACTCCTGATTTTAGCAGCAAGAAGAGAGTATGGCCTAGATGGTAGGGGTCCTTGATGATGGATGTTGTTTTCTTGTGGTAGCACCATATTGATGTGCTAAATGGTTCAAGAGTCTGATGGTTTGTCAGGTTTCCTACATCATAATGATGATTACTCTTCAGAAGTCTTTAACTGGTTTTATAAAGCATTGAAATATCCAAGTATCGGAAAGATAATTCTGTATTTTCATTCATTAGTTATTCTAACATTGGTTCCTTTAGATTATTGTAGCTGGGGATAGTAATGGGGGCAAGCTCCCACTAAATGCTTCCAATGGCATGCATTTCAAATAGTCTCTGACAACCAAGTCCATCTCTTGGCCTTCACATGTGGTTTAGCTACTAAGCCCAGCAGCTGTTTCTACTGACAGGAGAATGGAAAAAAGTGGGTTACTGGCACCTTAAAACCAGTCGCTTTGAGCAGATAAGGTTTGTCATCCATGGTTGAAAGCTCATCTAGGAGAAGGAAAACTCTGATCTTAATCCTCCACTGCCTTACGGCTACACCCACTCATAGGGAAGGCTACGGGAGTAAACCTCGAGGGAAAATTCCGGAGCTGGAGTCCCTAAGGCAGTCCTACATTGAGTTCAATGCTGACCGGCAACTCCTGCGACACTGCTGGTGCCAAACCGTATCGGTCTCTGCCGTTCCTTTGGGTTCATCAGCTATGTGGAGAAGGGGAAGTGGCGACATGAGTAACAGCTTGCTCTCCATATCGTACTGCCCATATCATGTGGGCAGCTAGGCTGTAACATCCATGGTCAATCCTGACCAACTGTGAAGATATTCTAACATCAGTACAAAAGTGGTTCTAAAACATAGCTTTAATATTATTTTATCAGTTTTATTTCCCATGGGGTGAAACGTCACAGTTAGCCAATAAAAGTACCAATGTAGACTGATCCAGTTTCTAATCATATTGCTAATGTCATTGCAAAGTGAAAATATAAACCAGCATCTGCAATAAAATGTATTAAGCTTTTTTCCTTAATTACCATTAGCAGTCTGTAATATTACCAGTTTTTAATGCATTCATTGCATTTCAGCTGCCGCATTAAATAGTACTTTTGAAACAAAGTTTTGCAATATATAAAACTCTAGGGGAAAGCACGCTGATTGAAAATAGGTCAAACGCTTGTGGTGTCGCATGATGACATCAACAAATTAATAATCACATGTGCAGTTCCATATGTCCTAGGCACCACATTCTGCAGTGTAGATGCGGACATATTTCATTTCACTATCAATCAAATCTAGACAGCAAACTCCAAAATAAAAGTGCTGAATAATGACAGTATCTAAGACATCTTCAAGGACCGCTGCCTCAGAAAAGAGGCATCAATTATTTAGGACTCCCATCACCTAGGACATGCCCTCTTCTCCACCAGGGAGGAGGTACAGAAGTCTGAAGGCACATACTCAGCAATTCAGGAACAGCTTCTTCCCCTCTGCCATCTGATTTCTAAGTGGACATTGAATCCATGAACACTACCTCATTACTTTTTAAAATTTCTGTTTTTACACTACTTATCTTAACTATTTAATATACATATATTTACTTAATGTAATTCAGTTTTTTCTCTATATTATCATGTATCACATTGTACTGCTGTCGCAAAGTTAACAAATTTCACGGCATATACCGGTGATGTTAAACCCGATTCTGATTCTGATTTTCAATCATGTCTCATATTGTAGTTAATCATTGAAGGAAGTATAAAGATGATCTTTTATTGTCCCGTGTTTACCAAAGCATCAAAACATGGTCTGAGGAAGTGTTGGCAGACTGCAAGTGTCGCCACGCTTCTGGTGCCAACATAGCATGCCCACAACTTATGAACCTATATGTCTTTGGAACTTGTGAGGAAACTGAAGCACCAGAAGGAAACCCACGTGGTTACAGAAAGAAGGTATAAACTGTTAGCAGACATCAGCGGGAATTGAACCTGGGTCACTGGAGCTGTAATAGCACTATGCTAACCACTACACAGTCATGAAGCCCCATCAAAAATGCTTAAAAATGCTATATGCATTTTTGCTTTGGTAATTAAAAAAGGAAATATACTCCTATTACTAACCAAAGTATATATGATTTAAGCAAAATAGTTTTCTACTTGATTCTAAAAGGCACATCATTTAAAAATGACAGGAGAAATTGGAAAAAGCACAGAATCCTTTGAACTAATCAACGGGGGAATAATTTATACAGTAAGGAAGCTTTGCAATTCATTGGTGAGCCTCAGATGGAGAATTGCATCTAATTCAGAGCATGAGTACCTTAATAATCAAGAACCTATCAATCTCTGCTTTAGATGTACCCAATTACCTTGCTTCCACAGCCTTCCGTGGCAATGACTTCCACAGATTTACCACCCTCTGCCTAAAGAAACTCTTTCTCATCTCTGTTTCAAAGGGACGTCGTTCTATTCTGAGGTTGTGATCTCTGGTCCTAGATTCTGCCACTATTGGAAAAACACTCTGCATGTTCACTCTATCTAGGCCTTTCAATATTCAGTAGGTTTCAGTGAGATCCCCCTCATTCTTCTAAATTCCAGAGAGTACAGGCCTAGAGCCATCAGACACACCTCATATGTTAATCCTTTCATTTCTCGGAATCAAACCTCCTCTGCATCCTCTCCAATGCCAGCACATCCTTTTTTAGATATTGCGCCGAAAACTGCTCACAATATTGATATGTGGTCTGAGCAAAGCTCTATAAAACCTCAGCATTACACCCTTGCTTCTATATTCTAGTCCTCTCAAAATGAATGCTAACATTGTACTTGCCACAGTAGGTAGCATAGCGGTTAGTGCAATTACTCTACAGAGCCAGTAATCATCAATCAGGGTTCATTTCCCATCACTGCCTGTAAGGAATTTGTACGTTCTCCTTGACCCCACATGGGTTTCCACTGTGTGCTCCAATTTCCTCTCCATTTCAATGATGTACGGTTAATGTTAAAGCTAGTAAGTTGTGGGAATGCTATGTTAACAGGGGAAGCAGTCTGCCCCTCCCTGCACAGCCTCAACCACCAGCACATAGAATGCAGATCGGAGTATCAAAAGGGGTGGAGCACCACTAGTTGTGAAAGGGCATTCAGGGTTGGGTAATACAAGCAAGGTTTCATTGTGATGCTCATTTCTTGAATATAGTTTTTTGTACTCCAGGGCTTCGAATGGTCTTGGAAAGGAATATTCTAGAGCAACTGTACAGAACACTGAGTCTAACAGTTAAAAAAGCATAAGTGGCCTTGAGCTAAAAAAAAAAGAAGCAGATTGCTTATCTTTCAGACAAAAATGAACCACAATTAAGAGTACTGCTTAAAACTCTGGTCACTGCACTTTCAGAAGAATCTGAATAGCTTAGATAAGACAAACTAGAATGAACATATAAATGAGGGATTTCAGTTCTGAAGACAGACTAGAGGAGCTTCATTTGGAAAGCAGTAGTTGAGTGGAGTGAGCATCAAATCGTGAATGGGACTAGTTGAAACAAATGGAGAGGATCTGTTCTCATGAGTAAAAACATTATAGAACACTCAAGGTTTAATGTGATTGGCCAAAGATCCAAGGATAATGTTTGGAAAAGTTGTTTTTTATTCTAATACGTACTGGGTGAAAATCATCAATTGCAGTTTTTTTAATGGAGTTGACTAAATATTTAAAGGTATCAAAATCTGCAGCACTCTGAAGGATGAATTTAACTTCTGAGGATTGACACTTTCTTACTACAATGACTCGATAATAAATACAAGCGATTCAGCAGATGCTGGAAATCCAGAGTAACACACACAAAATGCTAGAGCAGCAGGCAGCATCTATGGAAATGAATCCACAGTGGATATTTCGGGCCGAGACCCTTCATCAGGATTGATAAGCAAAGGGAAAGATGCTGAAACAAGAAGGTAGGGAGAGGGGAAGGAATACAAGCTAAAATGTGACAGGTGAAGCCAGGTGGGTGGGGGTGGGGGTGGGGAAGATAAAGTAAGAATCTGGGAGGTGATAGGTGGAAACGGTAAAGTGCTGAAGAAGAAAGAATCTGATAGGAAAGGAGAGTAGACCATGGGAGAAAGGAAGGAGGAGAGACACCAGGAGGTAATAGGCAGGTAAGGAGAAAAGATTGGAGAGGAGAAGATGGCGGCACAACGCAACTCGCAGCGGCCACTCCGGTGGTGATGTCTGTTATTTGTCAAGTAGGGTGCCGTGCACAATCCTGATTTGATGGAGACAGATGTGAGAGCACGGAGGAACATCTGGTGAAGCTTTTGAAATGCCTGCTTCACTGCCGCTGCTACTGTGTGATCCAGAATCTCCGGAGGGGAAAGCCGCGAGTCCTCGGCTTTGCTTGTTGCTCGGCGGCTGGGGTGGGGTCGAAGTGCTTGGCAGAGGTTGGTGCTCAGTGCTCGGTGTCGGAGGGCTGGTCGGAGGCTCGAAGTTATCAGACGGACTCATAGAGTCGGCTGCGGTCGGGTGCTTCCAATGCTTCGGCAAGTTTGCGGCGCTTGGAGGTTCATTGCAGGGAGAGTTTCTCCTTTCTACCGTCTGCGTGAGATGATGGGGCTAGAGACTTTTTTTTACCATGCCCATGGTCTGCTCTTTATCAAATTACAGTATTACTTTGCACTGCTGTAACTATATGTAAAAATTATGTGGTTTTGTCAGTTTTAGTCTTGGTCTGTCTGTGTTTCTGTGATATCTTTCTGGAGGAACATTGTATCATTTCTTAATGCATGTGTTTCTAAATGATAATAAATGAGGACTGAGTGTCCTCATAATCTATAAAAGAAGAGATAAGAGGGGAGCCAGAGTGAGGAATGGAAGAAGAGGGAAGGGGGAAAGGGAAAAATTACTGGAAGTTGGAGGAGAAGATGGCGGTGCGACGGCAGCGCACACAGTCTCTCCGGTGAATGATATTTATAATCTGTCAAGGAGGGGATCGTGCACAATTCTGATTTGATGGAGACAGACATGAGAGTACGGAGGAACAACTAGAAAACTTCTGAAATGCCTTCTTCGCTGCCGCTGCTACTGTGTGGTAACCGGAATCTCCAGAGCAGAAGGCCCTGAATCCTTGGCTTTGGTTGTTTCAGTGGCCGGGGCTAAGTCGAAGGCACTCGGCAGAGGATGGCGCTTGGGAGGCTGTATCAGAGAGGCTGGTCAGAGGCTCGAAGTTTTCGGATGGATGAACTCAGTGTTGGCTGCTTCCAAGGCATCGGCAAGTTGACGGTGCCTGGAGGTTTACGGCAGGGAGTTGTTCATGCCATCAGCTTGAAGACTACCTAGATGGAATATGAGGTGCTGCTCCTCCAACCTGAGAGTGGCCTGAGGTATGGGGATTGGAATTAAAATGGTTGGCCACCAGGAAATCCTGCTTTTTACGGTTGGAACTATAGACGATTCTATAATTCTAGGTTCTTCGCTCCCAGGATCCTTCACTTATTCACTACCTGTTGTTTAGCCTGTCTTTCAATAAATGCCTCAGCTGCTTCCCCCATTTTACCAAGACAACTCTTCACCTCAAGGGCTATTCCCACATCCTGTCATTCTCAATTCACTCCTCTCCCTATCATTATCAAAGTTCAAAGTAAATTTATTATCAAATACAGGGAAGAGGGGGAGGGAGAGGGAAGGGAGCGGGAAGCATCAGAGAGACATTCTGTAATGATCAATAAACCAATTGTTTGAAATCAAATGACCTTGCCTGGTGTCTCAGGGCTGGGTGTGTCTGCAGCTGCACTTCTTCTCTGTCCCCTGCCCCACACCCCTTGTGTGGCACTCCACCTTCCTTAGCTCCAGTCAGATTTAAAACTCACTCTCTGCTCCATGTTGACAAATACAGTACAGTGCAAAAGTCTCAGGCACCCGAGCTATATATATATATATCTATGCACCTGCTATCATTTCCCATTTTACAATCATCAGAGTGCTTAATATGGCATTTGGCTTAAATGATAAAAATTAATCCTCAGAAAGCTTTAGAAAATATAATGCTAACAGATTCCAACATTTCAAAAAGAATCAAGAGTTCACTTCCTAGTCAGTCTATTTCATGTGAATTATACTGTGCATCACGACATCTGAATGCTCGCCAAATCAATGTCTAAAATAATCAATCCCAACTCTTACCATCTAATCCTAATAATGTTAATAATCCTCCGTATTTTCAAATACTTTTTATTTTAACGAAGTACACCTCAAAGAAAGCGTAGCAGTGAGTGCAACGCTATCGCAGCTTGGGGTGTCGGAGTTCAGATTTCTATTCTGGCTCCATGTCCGTAAGGAGTATGTACAATCCTCTCTGTGAATATGTGGGTTTCCTTCGAGTGCTCTGGTTTCCTCCCACAGTCCAAAGATATACTGGTTAGTGGGTTAAATGGTTATTGTAAATTGCCATGTGATTAGGCTAGGGCTAAATAAGTGGGCTGCTGGGTGGTGTGCTTCGTTGGGTCAGAAGGGCCCGTTCCACGCTCTCTCTCTAAATAAATCAACAAACATACTGATGCACATTATAAATTATTCATCATATAATTTCCTATTCAGAAAATTAAAAGTATTGAAGTTACGCTGCTTTATATCCAGTCTCCTGTAACTAAAGATGAGTATAGTTTATCCTAACACAAGCTGGTCAATAACATGAACTAAATGAACTGCTTATATTTATTTTGTCAATATCACATAAATCAGTTAAAATATTGATATGCCAAGTCAATAACAACATCTAATTCAAATTCATAATAAGCGATGTAAATTTGTTAACTAAATACTGCTGTCACGTACCATAAACTGCAGTAAAACTCCAATAATCCACTATCCAATTGTTTGGAAATCTCAACAGAGCAGAATTAGGCCATTTGGCAAATTGAGTCTGCTGCACCATTCCATCATGGTTGACTTATTGTCCCTCTCAATCCCATTCTCCTGCCTAATCCCCAAAACCTTTGACACCTTCATTAATCAAGAACATGTCAACCTCTACTTTAAATGTACCAATGACTAGGCTTCCACAGCTGTCTTTGGCAATTATTTCACAGATTCACCATCCTCTAGTTGAAGAAATTCCTCCTCATCTCTGTTCTAGGCCTTTCAATATTCAATAGGTTTCAATGAAATCCCCCCTCATTCTTCTAATTTCCAGCAAGTACAGGCCCAGAGCCATCAAATGTTCCTCATAAGTTAACCCTTTCTTTCCCAGAATCGCCTCTCGCAAACCGCCTCTGGACCCTCTCCAATGCCAGCCCATCTTTTCTGAGATAAGAGGCCTAAAACTGGTCAAAGTACTCCAAGTGTTGTCTGACCAAATACTTTATAAAGCCTCAGCATCATATCCTTGCTCTTATATTGTAGTCCTCTTGAAATGAATGCTAATATTATATTTGCCTTACTTACTACCGACTCAACCTGCAAGTTAATTTTTAGGGAATCCTGCATAAGGACTCCCAAGTCCTTGGACATCTGATTTTTGAAATCCCCCTCCCCCATTTAGTAAACAGTCTCCACCTTTATTCCTTTGACCAAGTGCATGACCATACACTTCTGTACATGATATTCCACCTGCCATTTCTTTGCCCATTCTCACACTTTGTCTAAGTCCTTCTGCAAACTCCCTGCTTCCTCAACACTAGCTGCCTCTTCACCTACACCATCTGAAACCTTGCCCCCTGCACCAGTTCCTCAGCCACTCATTCATCTGTACCATCATCCTGTACTGTCCTGAATAGCACATGGAACTGGGAATAATACAGAGATTACTACCTTGGAGGTCCTGTTCTTTGGCCTCTTCCCTAACTCCGTATACTCACTGTGTAGGATCTCTTCCCCCTTTCTATCTGTGTCATCGGTGCCAATGTGCACTATGACCTCTGGCTGCTCACCCTCACTTGAGGATCTTCTGCAGCTGCTCTGAGACATCCTGGACCCTAGCACCTAGGAAGCAATGCACCATCCTGGCTCTTCTCTTGTGGCCACAGAACCTCCCGTCCATCTCCCTAACTATGCATCTCCTACCACTCTGCCTGAATTTACCCTTCCCTGCTGAGCCTCAGAACCAGTCAGAGTGCCACTGGCCTGGTTGCTGCTGCAGTGCCCTGATAGGTCATCCCTCTTAGCAGTATCCAAAGGGTATACTTGTTGCTGAGGAGAATGGCTACAAGGGAACCCTGCACTGACTGCTTACTACTCTTACTTTTCCTGATGGTCACCAATCTACTGTCTGAGGCCTGCACTCTGGATGTGACCAGCTCAGGAAAAGACTCATCTGTGAAGTTGGTCCTGAATGCATCCAGCTCCAGCTCCAGTTACTTGACCTTGTCAGTCAAGAGCTGAAGTTGGGCACTTTCTGCAGATATAGTCAACAGAGAGTACATTGGAATAACACATCTCACAGGAGGAGCATTCCACTCCCTAAACTACCATCCTGCCTACACTTGTTATGCCTCTAACTTCTCAAACTTCAGTTCTAGTCTGTGCTTGTTCTTGCCAAAGCCTGACCACCTTAATACTATCCACTCACAACAATGGACTCTCCGGGTCAAAACTCTACTTCTTTTTTATTTGCCCTTGCTAATTAACCCTAGTTATTATTAACTCAAGCAATCTTCTGCTCCATAGACAAGCCCCGGCAGGTCACGCTCCCTTTTCGAAACTGGCGCATAACCATAGAACCATAGAAACTACAGCACAGAAACAGGCCCTTTGGCCCTTCTTGGCTGTGCCGAACCATTTTCTGCCTAGTCCCACTGACCTGACCATATCCCTCCATACACCTCCCATCCATGTATCTGTCCAATTTATTCTTAAATGTTAAAAAAGAACCCGCATTTACCACCTCGTCTGGCAGCTCATTCCATACTCCCACCACTCTCTGTGTGAAGAAGCCCCCGCTAATGTTCCCTTTAAACTTTTCCCCCCTCACCCTTAACCCATGTCCTCTGGTTTTTTTCTCCCTTTGCCTCAGTGGAAAAAGCCTGCTTGCATTCACTCTATCTATACCCATCATAATTTTATATACCTCTATCAAATCTCCCCTCATTCTTCTACGCTCCAGGGAATAAAGTCCTAACCTATTCAACCTTTCTCTGTAACTGAGTTTCTCAAGTCCCGGCAACATCCTTGTAAACCTTCTCTGCACTCTTTCAACCTTATTTATATCCTTCCTGTAACTTGGTGACCAAAACTGAACACAATACTCCAGATTCGGCCTCACCAATGCCTTATACAACCTCATCATAACATTCCAGCTCTTATACTCAATACTTCAATTAATAAAGGCCAATGTACCAAAAGCTCTCTTTACGACCCTATTTACCTGTGACGACACTTTTAGGGAATTTGTATCTGTATTCCCAGATCCCTCTGTTCCACTGCACTCCTCAGTGCCTTACCATTAACCCTGTATGTTTTACGTTGGTTTGTCCTTCCAACGTGCAATACCTCACACTTGTCAGTATTAAACTCCATCTGCCATTTTTCAGCCCATTTTTCCAGCTGGTCCAAGTCCCTCTGCAGGCTCTGAAAACCTTCCTCACTGTCTACTACACCTCCAATCTTTGTATCATCAGCAAACTTGCTGATCCACAAGGAACTGTCTCCAATTCATTCTGCAATCTCCCGCTCCACAGACAAGTCCCAACAGGCTACTTTATTGTCACGACGAGGCAACTCTCAGATTGGGGGACCAATACTTCATATTCTGTCATATCCTCCAACCGGAGGGCATGACACACTGACTTTTCTAACTTCCAGTAATTTCACCCTCTTCCCCCTTCTCTCTTTTTCCATTTCTCATTCTGGCTTCCCTCTTACCCTCGACTCTTCTTCTCACCTGCCCATTACCTCCTCTTCCTCCTTCCCTTTCTTCCACGGTACACTCTCCTCTCCTATCAGACTCCTTCTTCTTCAGCCCTTTACCATTTCCACCTATCCACTCCCAGCTTCTTACTTCATCCCCACTCCCCCACACACTCACCTTCCCCTCACCTAGCTTCATCTATCACCTTCTAGCTTGTACTCCTTCCCCTCCTCCCCTCCCAACCTTCTTAATCAGGCTTCTTCCCCCTTCTTTTCTAATCCTAAGGAAGAGTCTCATTCCAAAACGTCCACTTTTTATTCCATTCCTTGATGCTGCTGAGTTCCTCCAGTATGTTACGTGCGTTACTCTGAACAGTTAAGTTCCTAAGCAATCCAGAATTCCCAAAATGCAAAGACTTTTATTAATGAAATACAAGGTCACCCTCCTGTCTTCCACACTCTAGATCAGGGGTTCCCAACTTGGTGTCCATGGAGCCCTTGGTTAATAGTAGGGGTCCATGGCATAAAAAAGGCTGGGGACCCCTGATCTTGATGCTCTTCTCCAAAAAATATGCCCATACCCACACCCACATCAGTTTGTCTATCACATCTCTATTTACCGATTAGCATGACTCTGGCCACAATCAGATTTGAAAATTCGCATCCTTGCTTTGAAGTCTATCGACAGACTCAACCACAGCTTGCTCTGTAAATTCCTTCAGAACTACAAACAACCTTCCAAAGTCATCCATTTTAAACTCTTAAGTGTCATTAATTTTAACACTTCCCTCAATAATGGCTCTTTTAACTGCTGAGGATTGTACAGTGGAATTCACTAACGCTGTCTGGTGATGTTTCCGGTGTAAAGGCAGCCAAATTGAGCCTACTGTTTTCTGCCCTAATATTTTTTTACTTGCAACAGTGTAAAATTTTCTTTGGCACCATACCCGAAAACTATTCTGAGTCAGGGTGCTATGTTAAAGGCACAAAATAGGTCAATCTACCATATTATAGGGTCATGTCACCAAGTGTAATAAGTGTAGAAGTGTAGGAAGGTGCCTTGAAGAAATGTAGCAGTAAGGAAGAGCTCTCAGGTCTTCTTCCTCTGGTCTTTTATATCTCCCTCTAAAGATAATTTGCAGGCCAGCTTTTTTGAACTACACTCCAAAGTTGTGGAATACCTAAAACTATAAGAGATGTAGACTCAGCTGACACTTCTAAACACTAGCTCAAAACTTAATTATTTAATCTTGCTTTTAACTAATATCTTTTCGTCTTTTATTTTTATGTTTGCACTCCGTCCCATTTAAAAGCACTTTGAACTACATCCTTTGTATGAAAAGTGCTCTATAAATAAGTTCTTATCATTACATTTCATTTTTCCTCAGCTTAAGCTGGTAAAACCTGAGGTACGAGCACAGCCAAGCACACTCATTTCTCAATTGCTAGGAACCTTCAGACTATTTTAGTGGTGCTCAGTGTTGTGGCTTTTTGAAGATTTACATAAACATTGCTGTGTAGGCCTAATTGTTTAATGCTATTGTGGAGTGACTTTAGGATGTAGATACCAGTTGTACATATTATTATTGGGACAATATATACCCTGTTCATGTTTCATAGTCTTTCAATTTCCTCTTTTAATTCAGCATATTTCTGTTGTTTTTCACTTATTGATATCTGTATGTTATGTGTGTTTGGAATGGTTATATCTATTAAATAAGTTCTTACTTGCCTATCCTGTAGTATTATATCCGGACAGTTATTATGGATTGTCCTATCTGTAATAGCGGATCGGTGGTAATATAATGTGTAGGACTCTGACTATACAACTGGATCAGGCTTGCATTTATGGTAAGGTACGGTTTTTTTTTAAGTTTGCACTTTAAAGCAAGTTTTTGATAAATGATGTTTGCCACTTGATTGTGCTTGTGGAAGTAATCAGATTGAGTTAAACTGCTGCAGGATCCTGTAATGTGTTGGGTTGTTTTATAGTTTCTCTTGCAATTTTCTGTATTTATTATCTTGAATTTGTTTGTCTTTTATTATGTATTTTTGATATTTTTTGTGTTAGCTACCTGGTCCTGTGCTGCCACAAGGAGCCCTTCTGTTTTTGGGAAGAGGTCTCCAACTCTGAGCCAAGCATTCAATGCTTTCTTGTCGATATCTAGTCTGCTCAGATCATGGGGATGTCTTCCATGGAGGGTCATGCTCTTCCACTGGTTAACTTTTTTTTCTGTAGTGACAATTTCTTCATTTTTCTGGGTTGTACTTTCATTTAAGTTTAGTAATGCACATCCTCACATGGAGTGCTGAATCCTGTTTTTATTGATGAAAATATAACCTTATAAGTTTTATCTGAATGTTATATAAATTTCTATGTCTGTTATTCCTTTTCCTCCTTCTTCATTAATTTTTATTATCCAAATTTTTATTATTATCATTATTATTTTCAAAGAGGATCAGGGCCTGGAATCAGGGGCAGAAATTAAATAATTTGGATGGGGACAGTGGGGAGTGGCACGAGGGGAAAATCATCAAGAAAAATCTCTGGATGAGGCTACTGGCCGATCAATTGTAGGTTTGGCAAGAATTCAGATGGTGAGTTGGGGTAGTGGGGGGAGATAATGGTATCAAAATAAATCAGAGGGTCTGGGGCACTGAAAACTAAAATATACAATGCTTCTAAATCCTGACCTGCCTTAAGTTTAAAAAGATGCACATGTAAAAAAAATTAAATGTGTAATGAGTGAGCTTTGCATAGACCAGGTGTTCCTAACCTGGGATCCATGGAGCCCTTGCTTAATGGCATTGGTCCATGGTATAAAAAAGGTTGGGAACCCCTGCCTTAGATGAAAGGAACAAGCTTAAGTGTGCTAACAGAACAAAGCAATTAGAGACGTCAAAGGAATCTCCATTGGATTACAGATAAGTTAAAGTGAGTGACTAAAAAAAGGCTTATGGGAAGCATGCATCTTTGGCCAAAAGAACAGAAACTTAAATCCACATCTAACTGAGAGAGCCTACAAGAAAAACAAAATGAGCAAGGTCTTGGCTCAAAAATTCCTCTGTTTATTTTCCTTCATAGATGCTGCCTGACCTGCTGAGTTCCTCCAGTATTTTGTGTGTGTTGCTCAAGATTTCCAGCATCTCCAGAATCTCTTGGGTACTAGTAAAGCAACTAATTAGGAAATCAAAAAGACTTTTTCTCCTTACTGTAAGAGTAATGGGATTCAAGAGTTAATGACTTTGACGAGAACCTACATGGAGTACAACATAAAGTTTTAATCACATTTTATGAGGAGGGACATTAGTTCTTTAAGGTTGTTATAGCTAGAGGTGGTAGTGAGGATAAGCTCCCACTATCTATTAATTGCTTCTAATGTTGTACGCCTCAACTAGCCTCCGACAACCAAGTCCAGCTCCTGGCCTTCATGTATGGCTTAGTTTTTAAGCTCGGCAGAACCGCTTCTACTGACAGGAAAAGGGGCAAAAGTGGTTTACTAACATTTTAAAACCAGTCACTTCGGGCAGATGAGGCTCATCAGCCATGATTGACAGCTCTTCTTGGAGAAGAAAAACTCTTACAGCTATATCCACTCACGGGAAAGGCTTCAGGAGTAAACCCCAAGGGAAATATCTGGTGCTGGAGTCCCTAAGACAGACCTACATTGAGTTCAACACTGACTGGCAACTCCTGCAATGCTGCTGGTGCCAAACTGTATCGGTCTCTGCTGTTCCTTTGGGTTCATCAGATGCGTGGAGAGGGGAGCTTGCTAAAAGGACAACAGCTTGCTCTCCATATCGTACTGCCCAGGCTTGCATATCTACACAGCTAGGACGCAAAATCCATGGTTGACCCTGACCGAAGGAGACCTCACTCATGAGGATGCACATACTTATCTTAGAGACAGTGAAGCCTGAATTCACTACACTGATTCTTGTTAATGAGGGGACTGACCTATGAAGAAAAACTGAGGAAAGTTAGTCCAGAAAAGTAGGAGGTAGTCACTGGAAGATTCAGGAGTTTAATTAATAGAGATCGTAATAGGGGAAATCCAGAATTAGAAACATCAGCTCAAAGTAATGAACACGAGATTCTGCAGATGTTGAAAATCCAAAGTAATACACACAAATTGCTGGAGGAACTCAGGAAGTCAGGCAGCATTTATGGAGGAAAATAAACAGTTGGCATTTTGGGCCAAGATCCTTGCTTTAATTCACAGGAGATGTGAGAAGTAAGTATCTTACACAGAGAGCGGTGGGTGCCTGGAATGCGCTGCCTGGGGTGGTAGTAGAGGCCGAAACATTTGGGACTTTTAAGAGACATTTAGATGGGCACATGAATGTGAGCGAAACGGGAAGGATATGGACATTTGTAGGGAGAAGGGATTGGTTTAGTTGGCTATTTGATTACTAAGTTAATTGGTTTGGCACAACTTTGTGGGCCAAAGGGCTTGACATGTGCTGTACTGTCCTACGTTCAAAATCAGCAGGTCAGCCAGCATCAGTGGAGAGGAATAAAGAGCCAACATTTGGTTGGCCACGTAAAAATGAAATTATAAAGGGCTCAGTTTCTCTGAGGATTGTGAATTTCAATGACATTCCATTCCATAGGACCGAGATGCAAAATCAATTGGAGAGTAACAGATTTTTTTGAAAAATAGGGCATCAGGAATTATGGGAATCAGATGACAGAGTGATCATGTATCAGATCAGCATGACATTGCCAAAGAGCAGAGCACGTTCAGTTTATTTTGGGAAGAGTTTACTGTACTATAGATGATCACACAGCAGGACCTGGACAAATGATTGGTAAACATTGAGGCTTCAGTTTTTGTAAAAAAATCAGGCCTTATACTAATTGTTAAAGGTAACAATGTGCATATGATTGGCCAGTAAAGCAACGGAGCTTTATATAAACACAAGAGATTCTGCAGATGTTGGAAATTGAGAGTAACAAACACAAATGCTGGAGGGACTCAGCAGGTCAGGCAGCATCTATGGAGAGGAATGAAGTGTAGATGTTTCGGGTGAGACCCTTCATCAGGATTGGAAAAGAACAAGAAGCCAGAATAAGAAGATGGGGGGTAGGGGGAGGAGGAGAAGGAGTACAAACTGGAAAGTGATAGATGAAGTCAGGTGAGGGGAAGGTTGTGGATGGAGGGCTTTTAAGTCTCTTAACTGTGAAGAAGTTGCTGATGTGACAGAGACAACATATTAATAGAACCAACAACAGCAGATTGATCACAATAGACTGATGAAGATAAACAGATGTAATTTTTTAAAAACTATAATGATTAATTTATTATAACTACTCCATGAACAGCTGTAAATTAGTGAAAAGAGCAGATCATGTCAAAACAAACTGGTCTTTTCAGTCAGCCCTACAACCAGAGTTGTAGGTACATGCCACAACTTCCTTTAAGACCGCCATCACACTCTTCCTTGTGTTGGGTGTAATTTTGCTCGGAATTGTCATTTCCCTTCCCAGAGCAACAGCCATTTCCTAGTGGAATTACTAAGGAAGTTCGAAATGTCAGCACACCCACCAAGTACACTTTAGCATTCAGCTGTTCAGAGGAGGTGGAACATGGAAACTTAAAATGTGCTGTAGGCAGTCTCTGGTCCTGCCGTGCTGACTGGAAACACTGTGCTTATCACAAATAATTTGAACCATCTTCTAGAAACTTTATTGCTCAGATAAAAAGATTTGGAATTCCTGTAATTCAAGTCTGTGACTTGCTCCCAAGGTATTTTGTACCCAGACTATGGGCAAAAATAAACTGACCTGGAGGAACCTCTAGTTACAGCTTTCATGCTAGTTTCCTGCCGAAGTAGTTAAACAATTATACTGACCACATCCATGAGATTTATACCAGGCCCTAATAGACTAACCACAGGACAAGAGCTCTCTCAAGAGATAAAACAAAGCCTATATTTTTTAAATAGTAAAAACTACCAGAAAAAGTATATAACTTTAATTTTTAAAAGCTACCCTATTTCTAAACAGCAAAAAAAAGCAGAAAAACAACACTACTTTGTCAAGTACCTTTGCTCCATCCACAACAAGCAGGGGTGAGGCCCACTCTCAAGTTGGAGGAGCAAAACCTCATATTTCATCTGGGTAGCATCCAACACGATGAACACTGATTTCTCAAACTTCTGTTAATTTCTACGCCCCTCCCCCTTCTCTCTTTTTCCATTCTCCATTTTGCTTCCCTCTTACTCCTTCTCTTCTCCTCACCTGCATATCACCACCCCCTGGATCCCCTCCTCTTTCCCTTTCACTCATGGTCCATTCTCCTCTTCTACCACATTCCTTCTTCTTCACCCCTTT
Source organism: Mobula hypostoma (assembly GCF_963921235.1). Lineage (NCBI taxonomy): Eukaryota > Metazoa > Chordata > Chondrichthyes > Myliobatiformes > Myliobatidae > Mobula > Mobula hypostoma. The sequence continues at coordinate 59,480,128 of NC_086128.1, read as the reverse complement.
ACCTTTTCCACTTCTCACCTTCCAGAGTCTCACATCATTTCCCCCCTCCCCAAGCCATCTACCACTCTCCTCACCTGACTTTACCAATCATTTTCTAACTTCTACTCTTTCCCCTCCCCTCACCTTTTTGTTCTGGCTTCTTTCCTGTTTCTTTTCAGTCCTGATGAAGGGTCTCACCCAAAATAATCTACTCTTCATTCTTCTCCTTAAATGTTGCCTGACCTGCTGAGTTCCTCCAGCATTGTGTGTTACTGCTCAACCAAATGTTTCCTTAGAACTCTCATCATCAATACCCCTGTAAAATATGCATGTTAAATTATTTAAATTGTATGTAAAAATCTATCGCCTGACATCAAGGAAACAGCTTAGTTAGAGTTACTATGGAGTAAACAATTAATTCATGCAAATTAGTAATCATAATACCATAAGACCTAGGAGTAGAATTAGGCCATTCAGCTCAGGAACAAAAAAGCTGGTGGTTGCATCACAAGCAAAGCCATCCCCACCATTGAGTACATCTATAACGAGCGTTGCCGCAAGAAAGCAGCATCCATCATCAGGGATCTCCACCATTCAGGCAATGTACTCTTCTTGCTGCTGTCATCAGAAAGGAGGTATGGGAGCCTTAGGACCCCCACCACCTGGTTCAAGAACAATTCTTACCCTTCAACCATCAGGCTCCTGAACTACATTCCCCTCAACTCTGAACTGATCACTATACATAAGTTATGGACTCACTTTCAAGGATACTACAACTCACGTTCTCAGTATTTATTTATCTATTTATTTATTTAGTACAGTTGATCTTATTTTGCACATCGGTTGTTTGCCAGTATTTGTGTGCAGCTTTTCCATTGATTCTATTGTATTCTTTGTTTTACTGTGAATTCCTAAGAGAAAATGAATTTCAAGGTATTATGCAGTGACATATACGTACTTTGATAATTACTTTCAACTGTGAATGTCTTTTTTTTAAATAATTTTTCAAAAATTTGCTTGAATTGAGTATAATAAGTTCTGAAGTGATTTCTCTCAGGATTCTTCACTTGCCTCATTTTCACATTTTGTCTTGAAGAACTAAAGGCAGATAAGTCTCCAAAACGTGATGGGATCTGTTAGGGAGGTTAATAGAGCTGTTAGGGAGGGTTTAAACTAATTTGGCAGGGGAATGGGAACCGGAATGACAGAGCGGAGGAAGGAGAAAACAGAAATAAATCTAAGATAGTGAGCTGTAAAGATGTCAGGAAAGACAGGCAGGTGATGGGGCAAATTTGTAGCCATTGGGATGAGTTGCAGTGCAATAAAGTTGCAGTGAAATCAAAGCGAAAAGTACCAAATACTGGTCTTAAGGTGTTATACTTAAATGCACGCAGCATAAGGAATAAGGTGGATGATCTTGTCGTACAGCTACAGATTGGCAGGTATGATATTGTGGCCATCACTGAGACGTGGCTAAAGGATGCATGTCTCTGGGAGCTGAACGTCCAAGGATACACAGTGTATCGGAAGGATAGGAAGGTAGGCAGAGGGGGAGGCGTGGCTTTATTGGTAAGAAATGATATTAAATCATTAGAAAGAGGTGATATAGGATCGGAAGGTGCAGAATCTTTATGGGTTGAGCTAAGAAATTGCAGGGGTAAAAGGACCCTGATGGCAGTTATTTATAGGCCCCCAAACAGCTGCAGTGATGTGGACTACAAATTACAACAGGAAATAGAAAAGGCTTGTCAGAAGGGCAGTGTTATGATAATTGTGGGGGATTTTAACATGCGAGTGGATTGGGAAAATCAGGTCGGCACTGGATCTCAAGAGAGAGAATTTGTAGAATGTCTGCGAGATGGCTTTTTAGAACAGCTTGTTGTTGAGCCCACTAGGGGATCGGCTGTACTGGATTGGGTATTGTGTAATGAACCGGAGGTGATTAGAGAGATTGAGGTGATGAACCGTTAGCAGGCAGTGATCATAACATGATTAAGTTCACTGTGAAATTTGAAAAAGAGAAGCCGAAATCTGATGTGTCGGTATTTCAGTGGAGTAAAGGAAATTACAGTGGCATGAGAGAGGAACTAGCCAAAGTTGACTGGAAAGGGACACTGGCGGGAAAGACGGCAGAGCAGCAGTGGCTGGAGTTTATGTGAGAAGTGAGGAAGGTGCAAGACAGGTATATTCCAAAAAAGAAGAAATTTTTGAATGGAAAAAGGATGCAACTGTGGTTGACAAGAGAAGTAAAAGCCAAAGTTAAAGCAAAGGAGAGGGCATACAAGGAAGCAAAAATTAGTGGGAAGACAGAGGATTGGGAAGTTTTTAAAACCTTACAAAAGGAAACTAAGAAGGTCATTGAGAGGGAAAAGATTAACTATGAAAGGAAGCTAGCAAATAATATCAAAGAGGATACTAAAAGCTTTTTCAAGTATATAAAGAGTAAAAGACAGGTGAGAGTAGATAAAGGACCGATAGAAAATGACGCTGGAGAAATTGTAATGGGATATAAGGAGATGGCAGAGGAACTGAACGAGTATTTTGCATAAGTCTTCACTGAGGAAGACATCAGCAGTATACCGGACACTCAAGGGTGGCAGGGAAGAGAAATGTGCGCAGTCACAATTACGACAGAGAAAGTACTCAGGAAGCTGAATAGTCTAAAAGTAGATAAATCTCCCGGACCAGATGGAATGCACCCGCGTGTTCTGAAGGAAGTAGCTGTGGAGATTGTGGAGGCATTAGCGATGATCTTTCAAAAGTCGATAGATTCTGGCATGGTTCCGGAGGACTGGAAGGTTGCAAATGTCACTCCGCTATTTAAGAAGGGGGCAAGGAAGCAAAAAGGAATTTATAGACCTGTTAGCTTGACATCAGTGGTTGGGACGTTGTTGGAGTCGATTATCAAGGATGAGGTTACAGAGTACCTGGAGGCATATGACAAGATAGGCAGAACTCAGCATGGATTCCTTAAAGGAAAATCCTACCTGACAAACCTATTACAATTTTTTGAGGAAATTACCAGTAGGCTAGACAAGGGAGTTGCAGTGGATGTTGTATATTTGGATTTTCAGAAGGCCTTTGACAAGGTGCCACACGAGGCTACTTAACAAGATAAGAGCCCATGGAATTACGGGAAAGTTACATACGTGGATAGAGCGTTGGCTGATTGGCAGGAAACAGAGAGTGGGAATAAAGAGATCCTATTCTGGTTGGCTGCCGGTTATCAGTGGTGTTCCACAGGGGTTCGTGTTGGGGCTGCTTCTTTTTACATTGTACGTCAACGATTTGGATTATGGAATAGATGGCTTTGTGGCTAAGTTTGCTGACGATACGAGGATAGGTGGAGGCCGGTAGTGCTGAGGAAACGCAGAGTCTGCAGAGAGACTTGGATAGATTGGGAGAATGGGCAAAGAAGTGGCAAATGAAATATAATATTGGAAAGTGTATGGTTATGCACATTGGCAGAAGAAGTAAACAGGCAGACTATTATTTAAATGGGGAAAGAATTCAAAGTTCTGAGATGCAGCGGGACTTGGGAGTCCTCGTACAGGATATCCTTAAGGTTAACCTCCAGGTTGAGTCGGTAGTGAAGAAGGCGAATGCAATGTTGGCATTCATTTCTAGAGGAATAGAGTATAGGAGCAGAGATGTGATGTTGAGGCTCTATAAGGCGCTGGTGAGACCTCACTTGGAGTACTGTGGGCAGTTTTGATCTCCTTATTTAAGAAAGGATATGCTGACGTTGGAGAGGGTACAGAGAAGATTCACTAGAATGATTCCAGGAATGAGAGGGTTTATATATGAGGAATGTTTGTCCGCTCTTGGACTGTATTCCTTGGAGTTTAGAAGAATGAGGGGAGACCTCATAGAAACATTTCGAATGTTGAAAGGCGTGGACAGCGTGGATGTGTTAAAGTTGTTTCCCATGATGGGGGAGTCTAGTACGAGAGAGCATGACTTAAAAATTGAACGGTGCCCATTCAGAACAGAAATGCGAAGAAATTCTTTTAGTCAGAGGGTGGTGAATCTATGGAATTTGTTGCCACGGGTGGCAGTGGAGGCCAAGTCATTGGGTGTATTTAAGGCAGAGATTGATAGGTATCTGAGTAGCCAGGGCATCAAAGGTTATGGTGAGAAGGCGGGGGAGTGGGACTAAATGGGAGAATGGATCAGCTCATGATAAAATGGCGGAGCAGACTTGATGGGTCAAATAGCCGACTTCTGCTCCTTTGTCTTATGGTCTTATGGATCAATCTCAGGTTATTGAGAAAGGTAAAAAAAAATTGCTGGGCCTTGACAGAGATCTTTGGATTTTCTTTAGTCAGAGGCAGGATCCTAAACAATTGGAGAATAGCCAATGTCATTCCTTTGTTTAAGAAGGGCAAGACAGAAAAACTAGCAGTGAGCCTATATTAGTGGTGGAGAGATTAATGGAGAGGATTCACAAGGTTAAGAGCTACTCACATCTGGATAAGCATAGACTTATTAGGGATAGCCAGCATCTCTGTGCAGAGGGAGATCATATCTTACAAACTTCATTGAGGTTTTTGAGGAGGTGATAAAGATGATTGATGATGATAGAGCAGTGGACGTTGTACACATAGACTTCAGTAAAGGATTCAACGAGGTCCTTCATGGTAGGAAGATCCAAAAGATAAAGCCACACAGGATCCACAATGGATATGGCCCAGTCCAGCTGGGGTAAACCTCTCTGGAGCAAAGGAGGCTGAGGGTCAACCTGATAGAAGTATATATGATTATGAGAGGCATAAACAGGATAGATAGTCAGAGCCTTTTTCCCCATGGTAGAAATGTCAAATATTATAGCTTTAAGGTGAGAGTAGGAAACTTTAAAGGAGATTTAGAACATACACAAAATGCTGGAGGAACACAGCAGGTCAGGGAGTATGCCTGATTGACTCGACCCGAAACCACGTACTCACCCAGACTCATTACAAGGGTCTCGGCCTGAAATGTTAACTGTTTATTCATTTCCATAGATGCTGCTTGACCTGCTGAGTTCCTTCAGCATTTTGTGTGATTTGCTCTAGATTTCCAGCATCTGCTGAATTTCTCATGTTAGGAGATTTAAAAGGTATTTTTCTTCTTTATCACAGATATAGTTAGGGTGCCTAAGACTTTTGCACAGTATTGTAGTAATTTTATGTATTGCTCTGTAATGCTTCAACAAAAGAAAAAAACAAATTTCATGGCATATGTGAGTGATGATAAACCTGATTCTGACATGGGTCTCTATTATGGACTGAGAGTGGGAAGGGGGCAGGAAGAGGGGAATCATGGTAGGGAAAAGGGGAAGGGAAAAGGGGAAGGGAGAGGGGAGGGAGTGGGAGGTACCAGAGACACATTCTGTAATGATCAATACACCAACTGTTTGGAATCTAATGACATTGCCTGGTTCTCAACGCTGGGTGTGTCTGTACCCGCACTATCCCCCGCCCCTGCACTCCTTCTCTGCCACCTGTCCTACACCCCTTCCGCAGCACTCCCCCCTCTTCCCGGAGCACCCAGTGGACACCTCTGCAGTCATGTACAAACTCCATACAGACAGTGGCAGGAATCGAAACCAATCACCGGCGCTGTAAAGCTACTATGTTATCACGTTGCCTACAGCAACAAAAACACCTTGTTGCTGTGTTTGACAATCCCACTAATTTTAATGCAGATGGCTACTTTTAACCCAAGGAATTTTGAGTATGACTTTGGGTGGTCCTCAGATTAACACAACCTAGCATTCTGGCCAAAACACAGTCACTGGTGCACAAATATTGTTTCTCTGGTTATTTTGTGCCAACACTGGAAAGTCCCCTCACATTACATCTGCAAAACGGCAGGCATTGCATTCAAGGTAGCAAACTGGAAACTGTGTCACATTCATCAGTTCAAATTCGACCAGGTCATTCACACTTGATGCAGCAATTCCTCAATGTTATTTTCATCTCTGTTCCTTCAGCTAAAGGACATCTACAAATTATATGATAAGAACATTACAGATATAAACCAGGGGTTTCCAACTGTTTTTATGCCATGGACCTCTTCACAGAATAATGTATTTAACTATATAAAATAAAATACACAGGATTACAAACCAATTATATTATTAAAAACAGATTTGTGATAGAGTGATATATGTGCTTCTTTATTAATGCATTAAATAACAATACTATACGTTTAAAATATAGGCAAGTTAAAATTAAATTTTATTTTTTAAAGACATATCAGTGTTGTTCCTGTTTGAATAAGAACATTAAACTGTAGGGTGGTCTTTGACAAAGCAATACACGTCATGTTGAAAGATCAGCTGTGGACAGCACAACTGCGAATATGTTCAATCTAGTGGCAGATCTAATAACTACCATAGTTTTGAGATATTTGTAACAACTGCAATGTGATATGAAAACATCAGTAATTTCTATTGGTGACAAAGTCACAGGTACTGCTAATACTACTGTGGTTTACTAACTACATTCATAATTGAAGGAAATGCTAAATTTCAGTTAAAGGTTATTGAAAATAAAGATGTAATTTTTTCACATCCAAGTTCATGGATCCCCCAGGAATCTATCCCAATCTGTGGATCCTAGTTTAAGAACCCCTGGTATAAACATTTATCTGGTATCTGGAATAAACCTTCCAATCTTAACTGGTCTGAGAAAATTGTGACTGATATTCTTGAGTTGCTTAAGTCAGAATGGGAGAGGTCACTTCCAGAATGATGTATTTGCCACAGCTGTTTGATTCATCTTTCTTGGCAACTTCCAAGAACAGACATTCATGTTGGCCTGAACTAAGTCACATTTCCTTCCACAGAGGACATTCGGCAATCAGTTCGTCTCCACAGTCCGCCTTTATTATCATTTTTAATGGTAGAAGGTTCTTTGTTGTACATTTGCTCTCAGTGGCTAGTTTATTAGGTACAGTAGTGGAACGTGGTGTAGTCTTCTGCTGCTGAAGCCCATCCACTTCAAAGTTACATGTGTTGTGCATTCAGAGATGCCCTTCTGCACACCAGTGTTATAACGCATGGTTTTTTTGAGTTACTGTCACCTTCCTGTCAGCTTGAACTAGTCTGGCCGTTCTCCTATGACCTCTCTCATTAACAAGGTGTTTTTGCCCACAGAACTGCCGCTCACTGGATGTCTTTTTTTTCACACCATTCTCTGTAAACTCTAGAGACTGTTATATGTGAAAATCCCAGGAGATCAGCAGTTTCTGAGATAGCCAAATCACCCCATCTGGCACCAACAATCATTCCACAGTCAAAGCCACTTAGATCACAATTCTTTCCCATTCTGATGTTTGCTCTGAACAACAACTGAACCTCTTGACCATGTCTGCACACTTTTATGTATTGAGGTGCACAGGATTGGCTAATTAGATCATTTGCATTAATGAGCAGGTATACAGGTGTATCTAATGAAGTGGCCATTGAGTGCTACATCAGTGATGATAAACCTGATTCAGATTCTGATGTCTTATTCCAAACAAATCAAGCAAGTTCACTTTCTTCTAAAGGCTGACACAACAAGTACAAATCCCATAGCAACACATACAAAATGCTGGAGGATCACAGCAGGTCAGCTTAAGTCACGTCAGATCAGTTACCTCCTGGCCTGCTGAGCTCCTTGTGTGTGCCACTCTGGATTTCCAGCATCGGCAGAATCTCCTGTGTTTACAAATCTGATAGACAACTAATCCAACAGAATAAAGTATGGAGGGGACTGGTGAAAGTGAGGAGATTACTCTGATAAGTTGTCAGAAAATGAGGAAAACCTGGGATGACAGAAGTTCATTTGGCCTCATGAAATATGTCTTTTGGTCATCTAACTTCCTTCAAAGTTCAAAGTACACCTATGTCACCATATACAACCCTGAGATTCATTTTCTTGCAGTCATACTCAATAAATCTATAGAATAATAATCATAACAGAATCAGTGAACTACCACACCAACTTCGGTATTCAACCAGAATGCAAAAGACAACAAGCTGTGCAAACACAAAAAGCGAGAAATAATAAATAAGCAATAAACATTTGGAACATGAGATGAAGAGTCCTTGAAAGTGAGTCCATTGGTTGTGGGAACATGTCAATGACGGGTCAAGTGAAGTTACCCCTTTGATCAAGAGCCTGATGGTTGAGGAGTAATAACTGTTCCTGAACCTGGTATTGTGAGTCCTGAGGCTCCTGTACCTCCTTCCTAATACAGAACCAGGTCCTATTTGAAAAATATCCAGTATTTTGCCTTGAAAAACATTCCAAAAAATTAAGAATTCTTTGCACAAAAAGTTCTTCTAAAGATCACACAATTGAAAGCTACATATATTATTCCTTCTCAAGAACTTTTTCTCCAGATTAGACAAGCAAAGAATTTGACATATGGTACTAGGAAATTCACTAATACCCTGATCTTAGGTTTCAATTACTTAGATAGCTTCTTCCCAAGGCCCCTGAAAATTGTTGAAAACAAAATCTCTGTAAAAACAAAACTTTTTCCTAACACATGATATCTTTAATCATGTGAACTGAATTTTGTCCATTAAAGCAATCACCAAAGGCTCAAAAAAAGAGAATCTGGAACCAAAACTCCTAACTTAGATCTTAGACATAGCAGTCACATGTTACATATTTTACGGAGTAAACAAACTGTTGGCTTGTTTACATGATCTTCCCTATCTCAGAACATAATTTCTGTGTCCGATGGGGATTCTTATGATTAAATGAGTTAACAGAGGAAAAGCTTATTTACATTTAATGTTAGTGTCAATGCTCAATATGCTCCATACCCACCCATAAAAATCATCTAGAATTATAGATAAACAACTGGTTTGACTTTTCTTTTTCTATCCACAACAGTACACTGAGTATATGTTTGTGGTCTTCTGCTGCTCTAGCCCGTCCACCTCAAGGTTCAACATGTTGTGCATTCAGAGATGTTCATTCTCCTCTGACCTCTCTCAGTAACAAGGCATTTTTCATTGACAGAACTACCTACTACTGGATTTTTTATGTTTGTTTTTCACACCATTCCCCGTAAACCTCAGAGAGTGCTGTGCGTGAAAATCCCAGGAGATCAGCAGTTTCTGAGATACCCAAACTACCCCGTCTGGCACCAACAATCATACAACAAAGTTGCAAAGTCATTTAGATCACATTTCTTTCCCATTCTGATGTTTGGTCTGAACAACAATTGAATCTCTTTATGCAACACACATCAAAGTTGCTGGTGAACGCAGCAGGCCAGACAGCATCTCTAGGAAGAGGTACAGTCGACGTTTCAGGCCGAGACCCTTTGTCAGGACTAACTGAAGGAAGAGCTAGTAAGAGATTTTAAAGTGGGAGGGGGAGGGGGAGATCCAAAATGATAGGAGAAGACAGGAGGGGGAGGGATGGAGCCAAGAGCTGACCAAGAGATTGGCAAAGGGGATATGAGTGGATCATGGGACAGGAGGCCCAGGGAGAAAGACGGGGGGGGGGGGCGCGGAAACCCAGAGGATGGGCAAGGGGTATATTCAGAGGGACAGAGGGAGAAAAAGGAGAGTGAGAGAAAGAATGTGTGTATAAAAATAAATAACGGATGGGGTACGAGGGGGAGGTGGGGCATTAGCGGAAGTTAGAGAAGTCAATGTTCATGCCATCAGGTTGGAGGCTACCCAGATGGAATATAAGGTGTTGTTCCTCAAAACTGAGTGTGGCTTCATCTTTACAGTAGAGAAGGCCGTGGATAGACATGTCAGAATGGGAATGGGATGTGGAATTAAAATGTGTGGCCACTGGGAGATCCTGCTTTCTCTGGCGGACAGAGCGTAGATGTTCAGCAAAGCGGTCTCCCAGTCTGCGTCGAGACTCGCCAATATATAGAAGGCCACATCGGGAGCACCGGACGCAGTATATCACCCCAGCCGACTCACAGGTGAAGTGTTGCCTCACCTGGAAGGACTGTCTGGGGCCCTGAATGGTGCTAAGGGAGGAAGCGTAAGGGCATGTGTAGCACTTGTTCCGCTTACAAGTAGCCAATATATAGAAGGCCACATTGGGATCACCGGACACCTCTTTTGGCCTCCTCTACTGTAAAGATGAAGCCACACTCAGGTTGGAGGAACAACACCTTATATTCCGTCTGGGTAGCCTCCAACCTGATGGCATGAACATTGACTTCTCTAACTTCCGCTAATGCCCCACCTCCCCCTCGTACCCCATCCGTTATTTATTTTTATACACACATTCTTTTTCTCACTCTCCTTTTTCTCCGTCTGTTCCTCTCACTATACCCCTTGCCCATCCTCTGGGTCCCCCCCCCACTTGTCTTTCTCCCTGGGCCTCCTGTCCCATGATCCTCTCATATCCCCATTGCCAATCACCTGTCCAGCTCTTGGCTCCATCCCTCCCCCTCCTGTCTTCTCCTATCATTTTGGATCTCCCCCTCCCCCTCCAGCTTTCAAATCCCTTACTAACTCTTCCTTCAGTTAGTCCTGACGAAGGGTCTCGGCCTGAAACGTCGACTGTACCTCTTCCTAGAGATGCTGCCTGGCCTGCTGCGTTCACCAGCAACTTTAATGTGTGTTGCTTGAATTTCCAGCATCCGCAGGATTCCTGTTGTTTGAATCTCTTTACCATGTTTCTATGCATTGAGTTGCTGCCACACGATAGGCTGACTAGATATTTACATGAACAAGCATGTATACCTAATAAAGTGGCCACTGAGTGTAGATGGTGTATACCTTCATGTGCGATTTGGCCTTAACTAAAGATAAGAAATGGAGTGAATATTCTGGATCTAATATCAGGAATAGGATTGGTGTTCAGGAACAGTGGTAGAAAACAAATCTGGATCCTTGGTTATTGCTACTACTTTATCTACCTCAATATCAAAGTACAAAGTAAAATTTATTATCAAGGATCATTTATGACACCATATACAACCCTCAGATTCATTTTCCTGCAGGCACTCTCAGCAAATCTATAGAATAGTTACTGTAACAGGATCATTGAAATATCAACCAGAGTGTAGAAGACAACAAATATAAATATAAATAAATAGCAAAAAATTAACAAGAACATGAGACAATGAGGTAAAGAGTTCTTAAAGTGAGATCATTGGTTGTGCGAAACAGTACAAAGATGAGGCAAGTGAGTGTAGTTATTCCCTGATGGCTGAGGGGTAGTAACTGTACTTGAACCTGTTAGTGAGAGTCCTGTAGCTCTTGTACCTTCTACCTGATGGCAGCAGTGAGAAGAGAGCATAGCCTGGGTGGTGAGGACCTCGGATGATAGATTCTGCTTTCCTACGACAGCATTTCATCTATATGTCAATGGTTGGGAGGGCTTTACCTGTGATGTACTGGACTGAATCCACTACCCTTTTGTAGGATTTTCCGTTCAAAGGCATTGGTGTTTCCATACCAGGCCATGATGCAGACAGTCAATATACTCTCCACTACACATCGATAGAAATCTGCTAGCTGGAAAATTGAATGCTATCTTCTTAAAATAGCTCTGCACTTGGTGACTTATCTCCAACCTGGTAATTTTCAACCACGTTTTACCGTAATAAAGCATTTTTTTCTATATGTAACAGGTTACTGTTTTCCTGTGTTTGCCAACTGCAGAAACTACAGAAATAGGCTTCCTGAGTTCCTCACTTCCGGAATTTATTCTTCTTTTAACCCTCCTATTGAATACTGTCCTATTAAAGTGTTTGACTGCAAAAAAACAATTCCCCAAGTGACCTTTTTGAACTATACCACCTGTAATTTTACAAGTTCAAGCAATACTCTTCTGTCAGTAAAACCAGGGTAAAAATAAATGAACTTTGTCTGTAGAGTAGAGCTAATCATATTGCCTAAGGGACAGTGCTCACAAACATCTGTTACAATCCCATATCCACTCCAGGAATTTCAATTGTATCCATTTTGCTTCTGGGGATTCTGATATTTTTGCAGTAAATTTCTCTCATGTGTCAGCCAGCTCTGCCCCGATACTAACGTGCCAACTGACCAGCAGAGTCAACACTTTCTGAATGTAAAACTGCATTACAGCATTAGTCATGAACATATTGTTTATTTATTTTTAATCACTAAAATAACCTCCACCTGCAAAAAGCAGCCTAGACATCTAGGATTCCTTATTGACCTATTATAAGTTCAAACTAACCCCAGGAGGATAGATTGAGCAAGCTCAAACAACAGGAATTCTGCAGATGCTGGGAAATCAAGCAACACACATCAAAGTTGCTGGTGAACGCAGCAGGCCAGGCAGCATCTCTAGGAAGAGGTACAGTCGACGTTCTGTCTGCCAGAGAAAGCAGGATCTCCCAGTGGCCACACATCATAATTCCACATCCCATTCCCATTCTGACATATCTATCCACAGCCTCCATCCGGGTAGCCTCCAACCTGATGGCATGAACATCGACTTCTCTAACTTCCGCTAAGGCCCCACCTCCCCTTCGTACCCCATCTGTTACTCATTTTTATGCACACATTCTTTCTCTCACTCTCCTTTTTCTCCCTCTGTCCCTCTGACTATACCCCTTGCCCATCCTCTGGGCTTCCCCCACCCCCTTTTCTTTCTCCCTGGACCTCCTGTCCCATGACCCTCTCATATCCCTTTTGCCAATCAACTTTCCAGCTCTTGGCTCCATCCCTCCCCCTCCTGTCTTCTCCTATCATTTTGGATCTCCCCCTCCCCCTCCCACTTTCAAATCTCTTAGTAACTCTTCTTTCAGTTAGTCCTGACAAAGGGTCTTGGCCCGAAACGTCGACCGTACCTCTTTCTAGAGATGCTGCCTGGCCTGCTGCATTCGCCAGCAGCTTTGATGTGTGTTGCTTGAATTTCCAGCATCTGCAGAATTCCTGTTGTTAACATTACTTCACTCCCTTGTCCATTCGTCCCCCCCCATCCCTCCCCACCAATCTCCCTCCTGGCACTTATCCGTGTAAGCGGAACAAGTGCTACACATGCCCTTACACTTCCTCCCTTACCACCATTCAGGGCCCCAAACAGTCCTTCCAGGTGAGGCAACACTTCACCTGTGAGTCGACTGGGGTGATATTCCACGGCCTCCTCTACTGTAAAGATGAAGCCACACTCAGGTTGGAGGAACAACACCTTATATTCCGTCTGGGTAGCCTCCAACCTGATGGCATGAACATTGATTTCTCTAACTTCCGCTAATGCCCCACCTCCCCCTCATACCCCATCTGTTATTTATTTTTATACACACATTCTTTCTCTCACTCTCCTTTTTCTCCCTCTGTCCCTTTGACTATACTCCTTGCCCATCCTCTGGGTTCCCCCCCCACCTTGTCTTTCTCCCTGGACCTCCTGTCCCATGATCCTCTCATATCCCCTTTGCCAATCACCTGTCCAGCTCTTGGCTCCATCCCTCCCCCTCCTGTCTTCTCCTATCATTTTGGATCTCCCCCTCCCCCTCCCACTTTCAAATCTCTTACTAACTCTTCCTTCAGTTAGTCCTGACGAAGGGTCTCGGCCTGAAACGTCGACTGTACCTCTTCCTAGAGATTGAGCAAGCTAGTGTTTTTCTCTCTGAAGCATGGAGGATGAGAGGTGACTTGATAGAGGTGTACAAGATGATCATTCGTTCATTATGTGCTGTGTCATATGACATGTATGATTATGGCCTTTCCAGGACCATGACTGTTTTTGGCAAATCTTTCTCCAGAAGTGGTTTGCCATTACCTTCTTCTGGGCAGTGTCTTTACATTAGGGGTGACCCCAGCCATTATCAATACTCTTCAGAGATTGCCTGGCTTCAGTGGTCTTGTAACCAGGACGTGTGATCTGCACCGGCTGCTTATACAACCATCTACCACCAGCTCCCATGGCTTCATGTGACCCTGATCCAGGGTGGACAGGGTGCTAAGCAGGTGCGACACCTTGCCCAAGGGTGACCTGCAGGCTAGCGGAGGGAAGGAGCACTTTACACCTCCTTTGATTGAGACAGATCTGCACCCTACTAACCTAGATGATAACAGGCATAGATCAAGTGGAATGCTGGAGACCTTTTACTCAGGGCAGAAACTGCTAATATGAGAGGGCATGTCAGAGGTAAGTTTTTTAATATACTTAGAGTGGGTGCATGGAGTGCACTGCCAGAGCGGTGGTAGAGGCAGATAAGTTAGCGACATTCAATAAACTCTTAGCTGGGAACCTGGATGAAAGAAAACTGAAGAGCTATATAGGAGGAAGGGTTAGCTTGATTTTAGATTAGGTTAGAAGGTTGGCACAACATCATGGGCCAAAGGGCCCGTACTGTGCTGTAGTGTTCTATGTTCTGTATACAACTTCACTGTTGCAGATGAAGAAACAAAGACTTGGAATCGTCATCTGATGCACACTCAAGTTGGAGGAGCAACACCTCATATTCCATCTGGGCAGCCTCCAACTTGATTGTATGAACATTGATTTTTCTAACTTCTGTTAATTTCTCTCCCCTCACTCTTCTCTCCTTTTTCCATTCCCATTCTGGTTCCCCTCTGACCCTTTCTCTTCTCCTCAACTGCCCGTCATATCTTCCTCTGGTGCCCTTTCTCCTTTTTCTCCCCCATTGTCCACTCTCCCCTCTGTGTTTTTATGTATATAATAGAATTTCAGCAGCCAGTGTGCAATGCAAGGGGTTCACGCGAAACCAGAAGCTACCATGGTGATCAGGTTGTGCAGTCACAGCGTTTAGAGCCAGTTCAGTAATACAATGTTCTAATGTCAACACACACCAAGTTCTCTTTATTCAGACCAAACATAACATGGTGTCAGAAGATGGCATGAGTTCTAAACATGGAGAGAAAATGACTGAGGAAGAGACTGCATGAGTACAAAAGGTGTTAGCAGCAAGTGAGGTCAGTCAGTAGTTACGATGGAGAGAAGCTGGCCAGTGAGGTGAGATAGTACGTTGTTCCCGAAGTTCAGCAGTCATCAGATTCAGGTTAGAGGCTGAGAGTTTTGGATAAGTTAAGTCCTTCTGCACCTTTGCAGTATACCGGCAATCTAACTGATAACTGGAAACGCTTCAAACAGCAATTCAATATATATTTAGCTGCTAATGGAGCAGGAGGGACTGATGAAAACTTGAAAGCATCTATTTTTCTGCATGTAAATAGCAAAGATGCTTTGGATATCTATAATAGCTTTCAAATTGATGAGACAGCTTTTACATTGGACACTCTGATGACAAAATTTGAGGAGTATTTTGTCTCAGTAAAAATATTGTATTTGGGAGATGTAAGTTTCTTTCCTGTGACCAGAAACAAGGTTCAACCAATAATTAACTGAGCTTCACACACTGAGTAAGTCCTGTGAATATGGACATTTAAGAAACTCACTAGTTAGAGACAGAATAGTTTGCGGAATTCCAGATAATGGATGTAGAGAAAGACTGCACTGTGAAAAAGAGCTGACACTTGAAAAGGCTGTGAATGTGGGTAGGGCAGCAGAGACCACTCAAGCACAAGCTAAGGATCTGGATAGGGCAGACACAACAGGTTTCCCAAGGCAACAGAAAAGCAAAGAGGAAGGTTCAAACAGCAAATGTGGAGGTAGGTAGTCACATTACAAAGACATATCCTGCTTATGGAAAGTTCTGCAATAATTGTGGGAAGGAGAATCATTTTGCAAAGTGCTTCAAAACTGGGGCTACCAAGATAAAAATACACATGGTTGATGAGGAAATGGAGGAATTCTTTGTGCATTCTCTACAGACTGTTGGTGCTGGTCAAACAGGATGGGTCATTCCAGTGACTGAGACAGTAATAACATTTAAGCTTGACACTAGAGCCCAGGTGAATCTGTTGTCCATGGATGACTACAGGACTCTCACAGTAAAGAGCAAGATTTACCCAGTGAAGTTAAAAGTGACAGGCTACAACGGAGAGAACGTTCCAATGAAAGTGGGCTGTATAGTGACCTTCAAGCACAAAGGACAGCACCTAAAGCAACAGCTACGGATTGCAGAAAGAGAGTACAGCCAATATTCGGTCTGAGTGCATGTGAAAAGCTTAACCAGGTGAAAAGAGTTTTCATAGTGGCTTCACAGACCAAAGATGACCACACAACATTCATGGAAGAGTACACAGATGTCTCTGAGGGGCTCAGATGCTTACCTGGTGTACACAAAATTCATATAGATGAGACAGTGACTCCTGTTGTCCATGTATGAAGGAAAGCTCTGTTTGCACCTAGAGGCAAACTTAAACAAGAACTAGCCTGCATGGAATGGATGAATGTCATACAGAAAATTGAAGAACCAACAGATTGGGTGAGTTCACTGGTCATTGTGCAAAAAAAAATGGAGCATTGTAGCTACATCTTCACCCAAGAGATCTCAATAAAGCCATCAAGAGAGAACTTTGTAAATTGCCAACAGGGGAGGAGATCATATCCCAGTTTGCAAGTGCCTAGTGGTTCAGTAAGCTCGACGCGTCATCTGGGGTTCAGCAAATAAAGCTTACTGAGGCAAGTTCAAGACTGTGTACTTTTAACATATCACAGGGAAGGTATGATTTTCTTCGGCTACCATATAGGATTCTGTCCACACCAGAGATCTACCATAAAACCATCCACATGATCTATGAGGGCATACCTGGTGTTGAGACCATGGTGGATGACAACAGCATCTAGGGGTCCACTAATCATGAATATGATGCACGAGTGAGACAAGTGCTTGATGTGACACAGAATGTCAAGTTGAAATTCAATAAAGAGAAATGTGAGTTCGGCATTAAGACACTGATCTTCGTAGGAAGTGTCATATCTGACCCAAGAAAAACGTCAGCCATTCAACAAAGAAAAGGTGAGACATTTCTTAGGGATGGTGACTTACCTGGTTTAGTTCATCCCTTGATTGTCAACTGTGTCAGCAACAATTAGGTCATTCCTTGAGCAGCAAAATGAGTGGATTTGGTCTCACGAGCAAGAAGGATGTTTCCAGATGCTGAAAAGAGTCACAACTGAAGAGCCTGTGCTGAAGTTTTATGATCCAGAAAGGTGAACTAGGATCTCGGCTGATGCGTTCCAACGTGGCCTTGGAGCAGTACTACTGCAGCAGCATGATAGCACAAGGCAACCTGTGGCCTATGCATCAAGGGCTTTAACAAGTGTGGAAGCCAACTATGGACAGCAAAAGAAAGAGCTCGCCAGCACGTATATATGGGAAAGGTGTCATCAGTACATCTATGGACAAGCTTTTGAAATGGAGACAGACCATAAACCACTGGTCTCAATTATGTCCCATGAGGATACAGTACATGTTGATAGGCTGCAGAAATATGATGTGAAGATGTTCTACAAACCAGGAAAATACACGTTTGCTGTTGATGCACTGCCTTGAGAGGTCAAGAAGAAAGAAAAGAGTGACCAAGAGGTTAATGCAGATATACAGGCCCATGTTGAATGATTGTCACCTCCATTCCCTTACCTCCTGATAGAACAGAGCAGATCAGGAAAGCAGCAGGGTCAGATGAAACAATGAAAGTACTCAATGATACAATATGGAAAAGATGGCCAGCAGCTAAGAATGACTATCCAATGTGTATTCATAATTATTGGGCATACAGAGCTGAACTGTCAGTAGTGAAAGAAATTGTCTTCAAAGGGAACAGGTTTGTGATTCCAGTGTCGTTACATTCCAGTAGACACCTGAAGGGCATGTATCTTGGTGAGGGAAAATGTAAACATAGAGATCGTGAAGTGATGTACTGGCCAAGAATGAACCAAGACATCAGCCAGACCATTGCTTCATGTGAAATATGCCTTATCTACACACCAAAGCAGCAAGCAGAACCACTTATACTACACCCTGTACCAGACAGGCCATACTTCAAAGTTGGAGTGGATTTGTTTGATTGTAATGGGAAGAGTCATATTGTTGCTACAGACTGCTTTTCCATTTACCCAGAGGTTGCAACACTGCAATCAACATCCAGCAAAGCAGTCATCACCTTCCTGAAAACTGTTTGCGAAGCATGGAGTTCAATGTGAAGTAGTATCAGACAATGGTCCACTATTTTCAAGCTGTGAATTTGAGTCCTTTGCTAATGTTTGGGGGGTTTTGACATACAACTTTAAGCCCACATCACTCAAAATTTAATGGCCTAGCAGAGAGTTCAGTCAAGGTAGTGAAAGGTCTTATAAAGAAAGCACAAGATGGACGAGAGGATTTCCACAAAAGTCTAATGATTTACAGAAGTGTACCACTGTAGAACGGCCTTTCACCAGCCCAAATGCTGGTGGGTCAACGTATATGCACTAACCTTCTAATGCATGAAAACCTGCAGACACCTACAGGAGCACACAAGGTCAAATAACTAAAGTGAAAGGGAAAGAAAAACAGAAACTGTATCACGACAAGGCTGCAAAAAGCCTACCAGTCTGGAGATCAAATGCAAATCTGAGGTCACGATTCTGGCAAATGGTCCAGGCAAGGATATGTGCAAGACGAAGTAGCTCCACATTCCCACCAGATCCGGATGGAGTGAGGGACACCTCTGAGAAGGAACTGCGTGGATCTACGACCACAGGCTCTAAGCCACAGCAGTTACTTGTCACCTGTCAGTACACCAAAGGAGCCAGCACATGTAAAAATTGAACATGTTGATCAGAGTTCTCAGAAAGACACAGACAGTATTCCAGCAACTGCAAGCAATACACCTGTGGAAACAAATAGCAGACCGAAAAGAACCATTAAACCACCTCAGAGGCTGACTGAAAGTTGATGAGTGGATATGGGACGATAGTTGCTCATTACAATTGAAGTTGAAATGTTGAACAGTTGTAAATTCAAAAAAAAAGGAAACGAGACCAGCTATAGAATGTAGATATCTTTGTTGGAAAGGATTATTGTTCCTTGCAGGTTTATGAGGATATGGTATTGTGTTTGTTTTTCTTATAATGGGAGAAGATGTGTTATTATGTGTTCACAATAAAGAACTTCATTTTCTAGTGGGCAATGCGAGGGGTTCACCCGGAACCAGAAGCTATGATGCTGACCTGGTTGCACACACAGGGGTTGAGTAGCAGTTCAGCAATAAAATGTTCAAACGTAAACCCACGGCAAATTTGTCTTTATTAAGAACAAACATAACACTCTCCATTCAGATTCCTTCTTCATCAGCCCTTTACTTTTCCTACCTATCACCTGCCTGCAGCTTACTTCATAACTCCTCCCCACCCACCTACTTTCCTCTCATCTGGTTTAACTTGTCACCTCCCAACTTGTACTCCTTCCCTGCTCCCATCTTCTTATTCTGGCTTCTTCCTCCTTCCTCTCAAGTCTTGAAAAATGGTCTCAGCCCAAAGTGTCAACTGCTTATTCCTCTCTGTAGAAGTTGCCTGACCTGCAGAGTTCCTCCAGCATCTTGTATGTGTGTTCCTCGAGATTTCCAGAATTTGCAGAACCTCTTGTGTTTATGACTTGGAACCAGATCTGCTTTTTTCTGCTGCTAGGTCTGAACACTATAAGTGCTGTTTGATCCAGAAAATCAAACATGAAAGAAAATATTAAAAATATTAATTGGGATATTTTCAATTCAATATTTGATAGCTTCATGTAAAGGTCTTGCCAGTGAATCTGGAGGATCTTGCACAAACTCATGTGTTCCGAGGTGCTTGCTGAAAAACAGCCACATCTCCAATATATACAGGAGTGGGGGCACAATTACTGCCTGGAAGACTCTAAGCCAAATGCCAGGTTTAAGGTCCAGTTCTTTAAAACTCTTCAAATAATAGCAAACTGTGTGGAGGCAATGGGGGGACTTTCATCAGCAACACCACTTTTTGCTGACAGATGGGCCAACACATAAAAGCTGATCCTCATTGACAGGGTCAACACCTAGCCATGGTAGAGAGGCTTGTGAGTTCCTGAGATCTTGAAAGTGATGCTGTCTGGAGTTTAGCCATCTGGTGCTTAGATCCTGGTAGAGTCACCTATGGCGGTAAGGTCAAGGGAGAAGTTCCAGACAAAGAGCAATCCAACTAACACCTCAACAGTGGAGCTGGTGGAAGATGATGATGCATCACAATAGCAGTTAAGGTGAAGGGTCTCGCGCCACTGGACTCTGGCCCGGATCTGTCAAGGACTGTGAGGTGGCTGTCCGTGCATCGGCCTCCCCACATTAAACAAAGTCACACACAGGCATTCTCCATTAAGGGAATCCTAACATCCCCGGATTAAGACCCATGGTGATCAGCAAGTGAAGAAGGGGGTAGGATTGTGAGGTTTGGAAGCTCGTAGTGTGTGGATCCCAGATCGACCTTTACAGCCACGAAATGACGCCTCCTCTACTATTTCATCATGGTCCTTTATTTTATCATGTAGCATTGTGCAGCAGGGACACAGTGGAGTGTATCTTTACTTACATTCAATGCAAGGCTCATTCCATTTATAGTAATCAGCACCATACAGCTGATGACAATGTAAAGCAACTGCATCGATCTATAACTTAGCATGAAGGAATAAATGGTTTAGTCAATTGAGGCAAATAGTTCCATTAGAACTATCCTGGTAATGAAAAGGCTAACATATGAGGAGCATTTGATGACTCTGGGGCTGTATTTGCTGGAGTTTAGAAGAATGAAGGGGGGTTGAATCTCATAGAAATCTATTGAATGTTGAAAGACCTAGACAGAGTGGACATAGAGATGTTTCTTTCTGTGGGTAGAACCAGAGGTCGCAGCCTTATAAAAGTAGAGGGCTATGGGTTACCCTAGGTAATTTCTAAAGTAAGTACATGTTTGGCACAGCATTGTGGGCCGAAGGGCCTGTATTGTGCTGTAGCTTTTCTATGTTTCTATGTTCCTAATACAAGAATGTCACTTCAGAACAGAGATGAGGAGGAATTTCTTTAGCAAGAGGGTGGTGAATCTGTGGAATTCATTGTCATGGACAGCTGTGGAGGCCAAGTCATTGGGTAAATTTAAGCAGAGATTGATAGGTTCTTGGTTAGTCAGGTTGTCAAAGGCTACAGGGAAGAGGCAGGAGAATGGGACTGACAGGGATAATAAATCAGGCAGAGCAGACATGATGGGCTGAAAGGCCGAATTCTGCTCCTATGTCTCATGAAAAAGTGGGAGGAAAGGAATTTAACCCAAAGAAATGAATGGTAATGCAATAAGAAAGGTACAAAAGGCAAAACAATGTAGAGTAGATAATGAGTGGTAGCGGGGTAAAGGAAATGTGGAGGTTACATTTACAGGTTCTTACCAGAGGTTGGACAGGCTAATGAGAACAATGGATGCTTTCCTTCATTGCACTAAGCATAAAGAATAAGAACACACAAATTATACTAGTACAGTATAGAACATGAGTAAGATGACTGAGTACTACCACAGTACTAAAAACAACATTGCTGGAAAAGTGTGACCATATTGGCAGGGGTCCAGAGGAAATTTACAATGACATTGCCAAGGACTAGGAAGTTACAGCAACAAGGAAAGACTACATAAGTTGGAATTGTTTTCTTTGGACGAGGGCTTATATGAAGTATAAAGAATGAGGGGTCTAAATGAAAAAAATAGGAAAGACCTTATTCTCCCCTTAGCAGAGGGTTCGAAAATAAGAGTGCATCGATTTTAAAGAATGGTTAAGAAGGATTAGAGTGGGGAAATGTGTATGCAGTGGTGGTGGGTGTGGTTAGTGTGTTAATGGGTGGAGGTGTTGATCAGCCTTACTGATTGGGGAAAGTAATTGTTTTTGAATCTGGTGGTCCTGGCGTGGATGCTAGGCAGCCTCCCCCCTGATGGGAGTGGGACAGACAGTCCGTGAGCAGGTTGGGTGCGATCCTTCATGATATTGCTGACGTTTTTCCGGCACCTTTCTGTATATATGTTCTTGATGGTGGGTAAGCTGGTGCCAGCGATGTGTCAGACAGTTTTAGCTACCCATTGTAGAGCCTTCCTGTCTGTCACGGTGCAGTTTCCATACCACACAGAGATGCAGCATGTTAAGATGTTCTCAACTGCGCATCTGTAAAAGGTCATGAATACACATACACAGGCTGTTATACCTCCTTAAGCAGGGCTGTTTGGTTTGATTCAGCAACATCTCCATCTACAGAGAAGGTCCTAATTCTAAGGACAGTGGACCATGGACAGAATCTTGCGCTGGGTTGCCAATTGCCAATTCCTGATCTCTGCCCATTCTGCTTCAAAGTTCAAAGTAAGTTTATTATCAAAGTACATAAATGTCTGGGTGGCAGGTTGGAGATACCTCCTTACCAAAGCAGGTGTAAGGTGCTCCTTCCCTTTGCTAGCCTGCAGGTTACCCTTGGTCAAGGTGTAGCACCTGCTTAGCCTCCCCCCTCCCCCAACCCCCAATCTGCGTCAGGCGAAGCCATGGAAGCAGGTGGTGGACGGTCGTATGAGCAGCTGGTGCATATCACAAGTCCTGGTTATGCAACCACTGACACCAGGCCGACAATCTCTGAAGAGTATTGACAATGGCTGCTGTCACCTGTCTTGTAAAGACACTGCCCAGAAGAAGGCAATGGCAAACCACTTCTGAAGAAAAATTTACCAAGGACAATCATGTTAGAGACCATGACCACCCATGTCATATGACACGACACATAATGAACAAATGAACATCTACGTCACCATATACAACACTGAGATTCGTTTTCTTGCAGGCCATCTCAGTAAATCCAAGAACCATATATCTTGCAGTAGATACATACATGCCCCAGTATTCTTCTGCAGGTATGAGCCCGTCTAACCCTGACTGGTGCCAGAATGCAAGTATCCATGTCACAGACTTTTACACGCTGTTGACTCCCTTTCACTGTGTGAGATACTCCTGGTGATTCATTAACTCGGAATGAGGATTCAAGTAATTAACTGACCTCTACAGAGGGTTTCAGAAAGCTCATGATACAAACTTCACTCACTGCCTTATTATCAAAATAAATTGCAAAATAAAGAACAAATGGCAAAAACCTCACTCAGAAATACACACAGAAAGTGGGAGTAGAAATGTAATTGGATGTGTTTGCATCTCGTTTGCAACCCAGTTACAAGGATCCTGCACAAATAATAAAAATGATAAAACAATACATTAATATTTTACTGATAACAAGGATAGTAATGAAAATGGCAGTGAAAATAACATGCCAATGAGACTATATAAGTTTGCGATTTGGTTCAAATTTGAATCTCAATTTCTCTGAAAATTATGATTCTGCTTCTGAAACCACTTACATCTCAAATGTTTAAAATATTTACTTCTTTTGAAACTGCTACTTCACAGAAGCAGTAAGTCTCCTCTCCATGCTCTCAAGAGCCCTTATATGTTTCAAGTGGAGTGCTCAGAACTAGACACAATACTCTAGTTGTGGCTCAACCAACGTTTGATGAAGTTTCAGCGTGACCTCTTTGCTCTTGTATTCTGTGCCTCTATTCATAAAACTTGAATCTCAAATCCCTTTTTACTAAAAGCACATTCTCAATCTGCCTAGTTACATTCAACAAACTATACACCCTTGTCCCCAACAGGATCATTCCATCAGTCAGTCTCTCTCTCCTCCTCTCCCTCTCTCTCCAAGATGCACACTTTCTCAATCTCTCCCCTCCACCTCTTGTCTACCTACAGTACATCAGCATGCCCCATGATCTCCTTGCTCTCTCTCTTGTCTACCTACATCAGCATATCTTCTGATCTTTTCTCCCCCTCTCTCTCTCTTTGAACGTTTCTTTTACCAGCCTCATAGTTCACTCTATCTCTGAGTTTGATGTAATTTGCAAAGAAGAAAGGTGGGAGGTGTAACAAGTGGGAGGTGATAGTGGAAGAGGTAAGGGGAGGGGTGAGGAGAGAGAGACATGTGTCTAGAGGTAGGGTCCTGTTGGAGATTGTGGAAGTTGTGGACAATGATGAGTTGGTTACAGAGGGTTGTGGGGTGGTAGGAAAGGGCAAGAGGAACCCTATATCCCTATTACAATGTTGGTATATAATTCAGGAGACTTATCATCTAAAGCAGGGGTTCCCAACCATCTTTTATGCTATAGATTGCTACCATTAACCAAGGGGCCCATGGACCCCACATCTAAACTATACATCGTTTGTATCAACAATAGATGGTATGTTAATTCACATCAATTTTCCAGTTAAGTTTAGTAATCAGAACGACACACTAGCGTAGCAGTTAGTGTAACACTGTTAACACCTGTGATCTGGGTGCAATTCCAGCGCTGTCTGTAAGGAATTTGTACATTCTCCTCATGACCTCTGGGTGCTCTGGTTTCATCACACATCCCAAAGACATATAGGTTAGTAGGTTAATTGGTCACATGAGTGTAATTTGGCGATGCGGGTTCGGTGGGCCAGGAGGGCCTGTTACCGTGCTATATCTCTATAAATAAAACTCAGCTAAACCAGCTCCCACAGCAATGTTATCTTTGCTTATATGAAGGATTTTTTAAAAGAATGAAACAGGAATAAGCAAGGTTAAATTCTATTGTTTTGTCTATTAGGCGTGTAGAAATACCACCCCAGCACCTACCTCCTGCAAAATTACTGTACGTAACTAAGTCATTATCCAGAATTTCCTATTATTTTACTGAGTCATTCAGTCAGTGACCTTCCCAAATTAACCCAGAATATTCAACCAGTTTACAATTTTTATACATGCACAGACATTTCCCTCATCAGTTCTGTGCTCACGTGAAATAGTGTTGCAACAAACTCTGACAGCAAACCCTCCAGACATTCCTGTTAACTGCTGTGTGAATCATACATGCTCAGTTCTCCAACATCACCACCCATTACATCTCAGGCTCTATGACTGTCCATAATTAGATTCCCTTCCAAATTCCTAGAGGCCTAGCTAAGTCCCTGGCTTTCATCCAGCCCCACATTCCTGTCCATAAGCACACCCTGTCCTTGATCCTTGATCAGGGCCAGTCCAATTTACCAACTTTGGCCAAGAGAACAATGTATATCATCCATACTAGAATCTTATAAGGAATGATAAAAATGTGAATTATTCCTAGAAAAATCATGGCTTATAGTGAATAGGATTGGCAAATGTACTGAAAGCAAAGACTATATCTGTGGATATCAGAATCAGGTTTAATATCACCAGCATATGTTGTGAAATTTGTTAACTTTGCAGCAGCAGCACAATGCAAAAAATAATAATACAGAAAAAAATGAGTTACAGTATGAATATATATTTACTAGTTAAATTATATCAGCAGTGCAAAAAATGGAAATAAAAAAGTAGCGTTCATGGGTTCAATGTCCGTTCAGAAATCAGACAGCAGATGGGAAGAAATTGTTCCTGAATCGTTGAGTGTGAACCTCCTTCTGGACGGTAACAATGACAAGAGGGCATGTCCTGGGTAATGGGGGTCCTCAATGATGGATGCCGCCTTTTTGAGGCACTGATCCTTGAAGATATCCTAGATATTATGAAGACTAGTGCCCATGATGGAGCTGATTAATTTTACAACTTTCTGTAGCTTCTTTCAATCCTGTGCAGTAGCCCCCACCAGCCCTCCCCCAATATCAGACAGTGATGCAGCTTGTCAGAGTGCTCTCCACAGTACACCTGTGGAGGTTTTCAAGTGTTTTGGGTGACAAACCAAATCTCCTCAAACTCCTAATGAAATATAGCCAGTGTCTTACCTTCTTTATAACTGCATCAGTATGTTGACACCAGGATAGATCCTCAGAGATCTTGAGATCCAGGAACTTGAAACTGCTCATTCTCTCCACTTCTGATCCCTCCATGAGGACTGGTGTGTGTTCCCTCATCTTACCCTTTCTGAAGTCCACAATTAGTCCTTTGGTCTTACTGATGTTGAGTGCAAGGTTGTTGCTGTGACACCACTCACCTAGCTGGTATATCTCGCTCTGTATGCCCTCTCGTCACCATTGAGATTCCAACGGTTGCATTGTCAGCAAATTTATAGATGGCATTTGAGCTGTGCCGGTGTTGGTCGGCACAACATTGTGGGCTGAAGGGCCTGTACTGTGCTGTACTATTCTGTGTTCCATGTATGTTTGACTGTCAGCGAGGTGGAGAAATTAGTTCCAATCCACACAGATTGTGGTCTTCCAGTTGGGAAGTCAAGGATCCATTTGCAAAGGGAGGAATAAAGGCCCAAGTTCTGGAGCTTTTTGATCAGAACTGTAGGAATGATGGTGTTATGTGCTGAGCTATAGTCAATAAACAGCATCCTGACATAGGTATTTGTATTGTTCAGTGTTCCAAGGCTGCGTGGAGACCCAATGAGACCGCATCTGCTGTAGACCTATTGCGGTGATAGGCAAATTGCAGTGGGTCCAGGTCCTTGCTGAGGCAGGAGTTGATTCTAGCCATAACCAACCTCTGTAAGTACAAACGTACTTCATCGCCGTAAATCGTTAAGGCAGCTTAATGACTATCGTCTACAACAGGTTATGTTATAGGTAGTAGAACATAATAGGATATGTTTATACACCAAAGTTGGAGTTCCGCACCACAGTTAAAATATCTAATGCATAACAAAAATATTTTTTTTCAGCAGGTTCAGTCCTTCACTGTAGTTATAGTCCAGTTTTAGTGCATATTTCAACAGTGCTGCGCATTAGTTTAAAAGAAATGATCATTTCTGATGAACATTATTAGCATTTTATACAAGATATAAACATAAGAGATTCTGCAGGTGCTATAAATCCAGAGTAATACATACAAAAAGCTGGAGGAACTCAGCTTGTCAGGCAGCATCTATTCTATAGAGAGAAATAAAAAATCTACATTTCAGTTCCTGATGAACTCTACAACTCATTCTTAGTATCATTTATTTATGTTTTTTCATTATTAGTAGTATTATTTGCACAATTTGTCCTCTTTTAGGATGTTTGTTAGTCTTTGATAAGTATAGATTTTTTCATAAATTCTATTGTATTTCTTTATTTTCCTGTGAAGGCCTGCAAGAAAATCAATCTCAATGTAACATATACTGTATGTGCTTTGATACTAAATTTACTTTGAACTTTTTATTACTCAAATAGTAGTTTTGTAGTTTAATGCATTACTTTGCCAAGTAAAATGAAGTGGTGGTTTACAGACTGAAAAATTATACAAAACCGATATTTCCAAGAAACAGTTCCGCTCTCTGCCTTCAAGGAATATCAAATCTGTACTGCGATAAAAAGGCAGTAATCTTAAAATAGCACTAGAGAAGATACTCTCTTGATTCCTGTATAGCATCTGGAAGAATTGCAGTTATTCACGTTTGAAATTTGTGAGATTCTACTAGTCAATAGCTTTTGTTCAGGGTGTCTCTAATTACAGGCACTCGGTTTGGTTTCAGTGACAGCCATTTTTGTATTAGGAATGTTAAGCTTCTAGCCTATCTTTAGAGGACATAACATCACGTACTTTAATAAAAAGAATTCAAGTTGAAATGCACCAATATCAGATCCTGAATCAAGTTTAATATCACTGGCATATGTCGTGAAATTTGTTGTTATATGACAGAAGTACATTGCAATACATAATAATAAAAAAACTAAATTACAGTAAGAAGTAAATATACATATAAATAAAAGTTAAAATTAAATGAGGTGCAAAAAGAGAAAAAGAGTAATGAGGTAGTGTTCATGGGTTCAATGTCCATTTATAAATCTGATGGCAGAGGGGAATAAGTTGTTCCTGAATCACTGAGTGTGTGCCTTCAGGCTCCTGTGCAATGAGAAGAGAGCATGTCCTAAGTGATGAGAGTCCTTAATGATGGGGTTCCTTAGTGACGGGTACCTCATTCCTGAGGCATCACTCCTTGAAGATACCCTGGATGCTGGGGGAGGCTAGAGCCCATGATGGAGCTGAGTTTATAACTTTCTGCAGTTTATTTTGAAGCAAATAAACTATTTATTCTACTCAGATTTGATGAAAACGGGTTAATGGCCTGTTCTACAACTTTAGCCAATTCCACTAGCAATTTAAGGGAACTAATTAATTAACACTGCTCAATCACCGTCAGCCCAAAGCCTTTTTTGTTAGTTATGAATCCATCCATTTTTGTCCTGGTTCCATTGCACCTTCATGCAATTCTTTGCAAGTGAAGTATTTTCCTCATTACTTGGTTATCGAAGAAGCACGGAATCCCAGAATTAATTTCCAGGAGACTAAAGGGAGCAACACACACAAAATGCTGGAGGAACTCAGCAGGTCAGGCAGCATCTATGGAAATGAATAGAGTCGACTTTTCAGGCTGAGACCCTTCTTCAGGACTACTTACGAGAGATTTTTTTTTAAGTAATCAATTATATTAATTATGTGTTGGTTTAGGCCTTTATCTAAGAAAGGATTTTCTGGCATTGGAGTGGATCCAAAGGAGTTTCACATGAATGATCACGGGAACGAAACAGTTAACATATGAGGAGCGCTTGATGGCTCTGGGCCTATACTCACTGGAGATTTGAAGAACGAGAGGGGAGAAGTTACTGAATAAAGAAATCCCAGTGGATGTGGAGAGGATGTTTCTTATTGTGGGGAGTCTAGAATCAGAGGGCACAGCCTCAGAGTACAAGGATGTCCCTTTAGAACAGAGATGAGGAGGCATTTCTTCAGCAAGGGGGTGTGAATCTGTGGAATTCATTGCCACAGACAGTTGTGGAGGCCAAGTCACTGGGTATAGTTAAAGCAGAAGTTGCTCAGTTCTTGATTAGTACAGGTGTCAAAGGAGAATGGAGCTGAGCGCAATAATAAATCAACCATGATGGAATAGTGGAGCAGACTCAGTGAGCTGGATGGCTTTATTCTGCCACTTTGTCTTTTTGTCCAAGTTATTTTAAAACCATAGAAATTAATTAGAACTTTTACACCTGATATGTTGAAATTATTTGCAGACGGAACCTCCTGTCTTTCCCAGAATTCACCTGTCTCCTCCCTTGTCACCTTCTGAACTTCAGAAGCAGAGGGCCAGCAAGATGAGCCCTCCATAATTGCATATAGACAAGTCTAACTGCCGACATCATGTTGTTGTTGTTGTTGTTAAGCCCATCACCCTTGCTGGGGCATAGGCCGCCGACAGTAGCTCCCCAGATTCCTCTCTCCTGCCAGTCTTTCAAGTTCCAGGTGTAGCCCATCTTTGAAGATCTTTCTTCTCCCACAGATGAGGTCTTTGGAGCTTCTGTTGGCAGTTCTATAGCTCTGGGCTTTTACGGGATGGGGTTACTGACCCCATGCCCAAACTACTTCCTTTGGCAGCTTGGTTTGGAACTGTCCATGGAGGAATTGCTAACATCGTGTGAACCATGAAAAGTAATTCTGGGTGTGAACTGAGTGCATACCCCATCCAGCAAGATCTGGCCCCTTATATTAATTCCACAGAAAGTCATGTCACACTGGTTTCCATTCACTCTGGATCAATAATGACCATTTAGGGCACCACGGTAGCGAAGTGGTTAGTGCAACACTATTACAGCTTGGGGTGACAGAGTTCAGAGTTCAATTTAACATTAGCCTAATCACGGGACAATTTACAATAACCAAGTAAGCTACGAACCCATTCGTCTTTGGACTGTGAGTGGAAACCGGAGCACCTGGAGAAAACCCATGCATTCCATGGAGAGAACGTACAGACTCCTTACAGAGGACGCCAAGATTGAACTCCAAATTCCAACACCCCAATGACTTTGGATGGAATTAATATAAGGGGCCAGATCTTGTTGCAGCACTTTTATTTCTCTATCTATCTATCTATCTATCTATCTAGCTATCTATCTATCTATCTATCTATTTATTTATTTATATTTATAAATACAGCACAGAATTGGCCATTTGAGTCATGCTGCCCAGCAACCCCTGATTTAAATAAATAGATAGATAGGGAGATAAATAAGATCTTTTCCCAAGGAAGGAGATATATTTGCCTTAAAAAAATAAGAGATTGAAGTAGCTTTATTTGTCACATGTACATTGAAACATACAGTGAAGTGCGTTGTTTCTGTTGTCAACTAACCGTGCCATTTTATATAGGGGTCTGAAAAGAGTGAATAGCCTTCAGAAGGGAAATGGATCAATATATGATGGAGAAAATTGTGCAAGGCTACAACAAATGGGGAAAGTGGCTGGATCCACAAAGATAGACAGTGCCGACAAGATGGGCTGAAATGCTTCCTTCTGACCTCTAACCATTCTATGAATGCATCCTTTGTCTCCAGTCATCTTTAAAATCTCATTATTAATGGAGAATCAAAGCATTAAAATAGAACGGGTCACTCAGCCCACAGTCTTTCTCCCCTCTTGAAGGTTTCATGAAAGACACCATTCTATCCAAAATATTTTAGGCCACCATCATTGAATTTGATTGAAAAGATTACTTTAATCTTTCTGCTACATTCACAAACTTAAATCCATGTAGGTTCTGCACTGCGAAGATCAGTGTTCCTGGGGGCACGCTGCCCTAATTTTCTAAACTAGGAAAAATAATTGGTGTAAATCATTCATAACATAAACAACTTAAGTCAACAAAAAAAAAAACACAGGTCCCTGTATTGAAAGATTATTGCGCATCTAACCTTCACTCCAAACTTCAATGATACCACAGTTACAGTATATTGTTTGTTTGTTTACTTATTTATTTATTTATTCATTCATTCATCGAGACACAGCATGGAACAGGCCCTTCTGGACCCTGGAGCCATACCACCCCCCAGCAATGCCCTGATTTAATCTTTGCCTAATCAGAGGAAAACTTATAATGACCAATCAACCTACCAACTGGTTTGTCTCTGGACTGTGGGTAGAAACCAGAGAAACCGGAGAACCCGGAGGAAATCCGCATGGTCACGGGAAGAACATACAAACTCCTTTGAACCCAAGTCACTGGCACCGTAGAGCGTTGTGCTAACCACTACCCTCCAGAAAACCTAGAACTTGTATACTTTGACCAACAGAAAAAGTAGAACTGTCATATATTTTACATTATGTTTTTTACTTATGTTTTTTTTAAAAAGTAGGCCTTCTTGTATATAAAGGTCAGTTGCTATTCACATAGTCAAATTAAATTTTGTCAGAGCATTGAAATACCTTAAAATTTCCTACCAAAATAAAAAAACTTATAACCCCTCACTTTGTTTTTGATAATGTTAAATTGATGCCTTATAATTATTAATTCAAATGTTCAACAAAGTTGTTATATACCTGAAGTGTCATAGTTTCCCTCTGACATCCTTGATCACAATGCAATAGCTGAATATGAGATCCTGTGTCAAAATCAACTCATTGTAATTAATTGCACCAACGATAAATATATTTACAGCAAAATAGATTATTAATGGAAATGCCTTCAGCTGCTCTAGCATTTAATGTATAAACCAGGGGTTCCCAACCTTTTTTATGCCTTGGACTCTGACCATTAAATGAGGAACCCTTGATATAAACCATTTCATCACACTCTTTTCCCTTGACTTTACCCAATATTCATTTACTTCTCTCATTCGCCCAACTGCAACCCAGTTTCCTTTTCTCTTTTTACCTCTTTTTACCCCTTTTATAATCTTGTATGTTTCTAGAAGATCCCCTCTCGTTCCTCTGAACTCCAGTGAGTATAATCCCAAACTCTCCTCATAGGCTAACCCCATCCACTCTGAAACCTGCCAGGTGAACCTCACCTGCACCACCTCCAAAGCCAGTATACCTTTCCTGAAGTAAGGAGACCAGAACTGCACACAGTACTCCAAGTACAGCCTCACCAGTACCCTGTACAGTTAGTTGCAGCATAGCGTCCCTGCTCTGAAATTCAATCTTTCCACCAATGAAGGCCAACATTTCATTTGCCTTCGCCAACCTGTTGCACCTTGGTAACTACACTGGGTGGAAACTTTATTGGGGACCTCCTGTACCTAATAAAGTGGTCACTGAATGTATGTTTGTGGTCTTCTGCTGCTGTAGCCCATCCACTTCAAAGTATGATGCAATGTGAGTTCAGAGATGCTCTTCTGCACTCCGCTGTTGTAATGTGTGGTTATTTGAGTGGCTGTCACTTTCCTGCCAGCTTGAACCAGTCTGGCCATTCTCCTCTGACCTCTCTCATTAACAAGGTGTTTTCACCCACAGAACTGCTGCTCACTGGATGTTTCTTTTTGTTTCTCGCCCCATTCTCTGTAATCTCTGGAGACTGTTGCGTGTGAAGATCTCAAGAAATCATCAGTTTTTGAGATACTCAAACCACCCTGTCTAGCACCAACAATCATTCCACAGTCAAAGTCTCTTAAACCACATTTCTTCCCCATTCTGATGTCTGGTCTGAACAACAACTGAACTTCTTGATCATGTTGTCTGTATGGCTTTGTGCACTGAGTTGCTGCCACATGATTGGCTGATTAGATATTTGCTTTAACGAGCAGGTACCTAATAAAGTGGCCACTGAATGGTACTTACTTACTTAATACTTTATTGTCGCCAAACAATTGATACTAGAACGTACAATCATCACAGCAATATTTGATTCTGCGCTTCCTGCTCCTTGGATTACAAATCGATAGTAAATATTAAAAATTTGAATTATAAATTATAAATAGAAAATAGAAAAATGGAAAGTAAGGTAGTGCAAAAAAACCGAGAGGCAGGTCCGGATATTTGGAGGGTACGGCCCAGATCTGGGTCAGGATCCCTTCAGCAGTCTTATCACAGCTGGAAAGAAGCTGTTCCCAAATCTGGCCGTATGAGTCTTCATTGATAATAAACCTGATTCTGATTCTGCTGTCTTATTCCAAACAAATCAAATGGGTTCACTTTCTATTAAAGGCCGACACATACATCATGCAGGAGAAACTCAGCAGGGCAGGTCAGATGCCTCCTGATCTGCTGAGCTTCTTGTGTGCGTCGCTCTGTATTTCCAGCATCAGCAGAATCTCACGTGTTCACCAATCCAACAGACCACTGTTGGTTCCTTAAGGTTGTCATAGGCAGGGTCAGTAATTGGGATAAGCTCCCACTATCTATTAAATGCTCCCAATAGTGTGCATCTCAAATAGACTCTGACAGCCAAGTCCATCTCCTGGCCTTCACGTGTGCCTTAGCTACTAAGCTCAGCAAAACCGTTTCTACTGACAGGAGAAGGAGCAACTGTGGGTTACTGGCACCTTAAAACCAGTCGCTTCAGGCAGATGAGATTCGTCGGCCGTGGTTGCCAGCTCATCTAGGAGAAGGAAAATTCTGATCTGAAACCTCTGCTGCCTTGTGGCTAAACCCACTCATGGAGGAGGCTTCGGGAGTAAAACCCTGAGAGAAAAATCTGGAGCTGAAGTCCCTAAGGCAGTCTTAAATTGAGTTCAATGTCGACTGGCAACTCCTGTGACGCTGCTGGTACCAAACTGTGTCGGTCTCTTCCGTTCCTTTGGGTTCATCAGCTGTGTGGAGAGGGGGAGTTTGTGACATGGGCAACAGTTTGCTCTCCATATTGCACTGCCCAGGCTTGTGTATCTAGACAGCTAGGACACAATATCCATGGCCGACTCTGACCAACGGAGATCCTCAGACTACTAGTCCAACAGAACAAAAGGTGCAGGGGACTGGTGAAAGTGAGCAGTTACTCTGACAAGCCGCCATAACATTAGTAAAACCTAGAGCCATAGAGGCATAGAAAAGTACAGTACAGAAACAGGGCCTTTAGCCTATCTAGACCATGTAGAATGATTTACAGTACCTAGGACAACAAAAGATCCTTTGGCCTAAATGAGGCATGTCCCTTTGGTCATCTAACTTTCTTGATGCAGTTCCAAGTTTTGTTTCAAAAATGTCCCATATTTTGCCTTGGAAACATTCTTTGCACAAAATGTTCTTCTAAATATCACTGAGTGTATTTTGTTCTGTAACTGGAAAGCAGCAAGTTTATTCTGGACTCTCCAACTGAACAATTGATGTTTACCATAGAGTCCTGCAGTATGAAGCAGACTGACTCCCTCTAATGGGCATAATAGAAGCAAGAACAAACTACTGAAAAGTCTTAATCATGACACATCGCTTCTCACTTCATAACAGCTTCTCCCAAAGCAGGATTTGAGTCATCTACTGGCGCATGTTCACATAATTATGGATTACGGCCACATTTATTTTGATGAAAAACTGCATGAAATGATTACAGGTCCTGAAGCAGAAATCCTTGGTTATTACTTTGCTCCAGAAGTTATAAATCTTACACTGATCTGTATCAGTCAGTGGCAATATTGGATTAATTGAACCAAGGTTACAATGACCAATATTTGTATAGTGAAATATGGTAAATGATGAAGTTACAGTGCCAATGAGCAACTCATTTAAAGAAAAATAAATCATCTAAAGCTGATTTAAAAAGAGCCATAGAGTAGTACAGCACAGAAAGAGGCCCTTTGGACCATCTAGTCCATACCAAACTATTATTCTGCCTAGTCCCATTGACCTGCACCTGAACGATA
This sequence comes from Mobula hypostoma, assembly GCF_963921235.1. NCBI lineage: Eukaryota > Metazoa > Chordata > Chondrichthyes > Myliobatiformes > Myliobatidae > Mobula > Mobula hypostoma. Next base: position 59,445,736 of record NC_086128.1, on the reverse strand, counting down.
CTCCTCCCGTCCAGGTAACTATCCAAATTTCTCCTAAATGCTGAAATCGACCCACATCCACCTCTTCCACTGGCAGGTGGGTCCACACTCTAACCACCCTCAGGTTCCCCTTAAATATTTCACCTTTCACCCTTAACCCATGATCTCTAATTCTAGTCTCACCAACCTCAGTGGAAATAGCCTACTTGTATTTATCCTATCTATACCTCTCATATGGGTGTTGTGGTGGCCATATGTCTCTAACAAAGGAGGTATAAGGCTCTCCTTCCCTCCACTAGCCTGCAGGTCACCCTTGGGTAAGGTGCTTCTCCCCCCGCCCCACCTGCCACAACGATCAGGGTCATGTGAAGCCATGGGAGCAGGTGGTGGGTGGTCGTATGAGCAGCTGGTGCATATCACGTCCTGCTTATGTGTCCCCCTGACACCGGGCAGACCATCTCTGGAGAGTATTGATAATGGCTGGGGTCACCCATCTTGTAAAGACACTGCCCAGAAGAAGGCAATGGCAAACCACTTCTGTAGAAAAAAATTGCCAAGAATAATCATGGTCATAGAAAGACCATGATCGCCCATCTTATATGACATGGCATATAATGAATGAATGGATCAATCAATCAATACCTCTCATATGACTATTAATTTTCGCTCAATGTGTCAGGAAGATGCCTGTTTTCTTTACAAAATGAAGAAAATGGAATTAAACTGGTTCTTCAACTAACAATGCAATAAGTTTCCAAATTTGTTCAGCAGTTTCAATGTTAAATAAAGCGAGAGGATCATCAAGATCTAACCCAAACCAAAAAAAAGTTATCACAGATCAAAGTAAGGGAAATAAGGGAAGTGCCTAAGACTTTTGCACAGTACTGTAGTAATTTTATGTATTGCACTGTATGGCTGCCACACAAAAAAAAATCATGACATATGTGAGTGTTGACAAACATGATTCTGATGTCAGTCTGTATTGTGGACTGAGAGTGGGAAGGAGGCAGGGAGAGGGCAATTTTGGTTGGGAAAGGAGAAGGGGGAAGGGAGGGAGTGGGGAGCAACAGAGAGACATTCTGTAATGATCAATAAGTCAAATGTTTGGAATCAAGTGACCTTGCATGGTGTTTCATGGCTGGGTGTCCTGCATCCGTGCCGTCCTGCATCCCGCCCCCCCACCACCACCACCCAGCACTCCTTCTCTGCCACCTGCCCGACACAGCTCCCACAGTGCTCCACCCTCACCATTCCCAGCAACCTTTGCTCTTGCCAGATGTACAAACTGACTCTCCTCTACACGTTTGCAAATATAGTACTGTGCAAAATTTGTAGACACCCTAGCTATATATACGTGCCCAAAACTTTTCCACAGTACTGGATTTGTCAATGTGGAGCCCAGAGAGCGGGTTTGTGAACTTGGTGGGGTATGGGACATGGGGCAGAGGAGGAGTGTTAGGGGTAGAGGATTTCACAGTCCATCTGAAGGCAACAAACTAATGACAGCATGAAAAACCAGGGAAAGAATCTGTGGGAAACAATAGTGATCATGAAAGTGGATGGACCAATACACGGGATACACATTTTATAAAGGGAGAAGAATAAAAACAGAAGGTTAGGTCTTCCCATTTTTAATATGGTTGATCAGCAACTGGATCAGAGCAAACTGCACATGAAGGGGTTGAGGCAGGTAGTAGAGAGTGTTGATTATTGTGAACAGGGAAGCCGAGTTCATATCGATGGACTACATCACAACAGACAGCGTGTGAAGGAAGAGAACCAATGATAGGGAGCTTAGGAAAGGTAGGGATGGGCAGTAGCTGGGCACAATAATCAGAGATAAGGGTCGTGGGGGCACTTTGAGATAGTGTTTCAAAATTAAATACCCGAGGAGCAGGAAACAATTTACAAACTGAGCCAACTCAAAATAAAGGCAGTTATTACCACCAAAATGAACCCAGTAAGGCCATTTGGGGAGATGAAAACAAAAATAGCGATGAGATGAAACAGTTGACATTTCGGGGTGAGATCCTACAACAGGACTTCATTCATCCTGATAGAGTCTTGGATGAGAATTAACGCCACTTAAAGATATTACTTTTCAAGTTGCTTTAGGCTAGAAACTTGAATATGAAGAAAATTCATGTATTAAAATTAACTGAATCTATTATTAGAGAACCCATCTACAATGATGCTCATAAATGTCATCTTAAAATGGCATTAAAACAATTTTCTATAATACAGGTTGAGTACTCCTTATCCAAAATGCTTGGGGCCAGAAGTGTTTCGGATTTCAGATTTTGGAATATATAATGAGGTAGCTTGGGATCGCCATCATTCCTGACTCTGAATTTATGTGCTACTGATAAGCTGTCTTTGTCTTACACTTGTTCATCGCACATATGTACTGATGCAGCCATTCAGTGTGTTAGATTTTCATCAGTGACAATCTTGCCAAACTCATCAATGAACTTCTCTGTTGCTTCGTGATCAGCAGACACTATATCAACTGAAATCTAATGTTGTGCCTTTTCTTAAATTTTTGCAACCAGCCTGCTGAATATTCACAATTATCTTCAATTTTCAATTTATCATGATAGATCTTTGTTTGTTTTATGATCAGCCTACCGTTAAGTGTCATATGTTCACTCTGACACTGATGAATCCACTCTTTCATGAACCACCAGGCCATCAGACTGATTAATTCACACAGACACAATTGTACTTCTAAGCTATATTGACTGTTCTGTTGTATATCTTACTGTACATACTACTTATTACAAATCACTAGCATTTGCACGTTGCACATTCAGCCAGAGACGTAACATAAAGATTTTTTACTCCTCACATATGTGAAGGATGTAAGAAATAAAGCCAATTCATTCACTACATATATGAGGTTACTTCTCAGAACTGTCTATGATGCAGAGAGACCTGCTCATCACTTGGGAACCTTCCCAGCGCCTTGAGGATTTTTTTTCATTTGTGACGTCAAGTCAGCACTCAAAAGAACTTCTGATTTTGGAACTTCAGATAAGGGGTACTCAAAATGTATTATGCTTTTCCAACTTGACAAGGTATTTAAATATTTGGTCAATCACACGTAATCAGGAACAATGAGTACATTTTAGTTAAAACCACTTGGAAAAATGTCATATCCTGTGCTATTTTTAAATATATTCCTTGAATTACCAACTGGAGCTAAACAAGAAAGTCAATATTTTCTGAAATATTGTTCATATTGCAGGTTGGGTGTGTAGTGATGATGATGGGGCTGGGCAGCTGGAAACAAAATGGGCATGGCTGTAAGGTAACGGTTAGCATGACGCTATTACAGCTCGGGGTGTTGGAGTTCAGACTTCAATCCCGGTGTCCTCTGTAAGGAGGCTGTATGTCCTCCACTTGGAATGTGTTTGTTTCCTCCAGGTGCTCCAGTTTCCTCCCACAGTCCAAAGATGTACCATTTAGTAGGTTAGTGGGTTCATCAGGGTCTCAATCCGAAACTGCAGCTGTTTATTTCTCTCCATAGATACTGCCTGACCTGCTGAGTTCCTCCAGCATTTTATGTGTGTTGCTCTGTGTTTCCAGCATCTACAGAATCTCTTGTGTTTATGCTATGCTGTAGTTAGAGTCATAGATACAAAGTGTTTCCCTACACAAACTTCTGTCACCTGCCCTGTGTCATTCCCTAATAGGAGATCAACTGTAGCACACTCTCTCGTTAAGGACGTTTATGTACTGATTAAAGAAACTTTCCTGAACACACTGAACGAATTCTATCCCATCTAGCTCTTTTACAGTATGGGACCCCCAGTCAATATGTGGAAAGTTAAAATCACCTACTATTACAACCTACAGGAATTCTGCAGATGCTGGAAATTCAAGCAACATACATCAAAGTTGCTGGTGAACGCAGCAGGCCAAGCAACATCTATAGGAAGAGGCGCAGTCGACGTTTCCTGACGAAGGGTCTCGGCCTGAAACGTCGACTGCGCCTCTTCCTATAGATGCTGCTTGGCCTGCTGCGTTCACCAGCAACTTTGATGTATGTTACTATTACAACCTTATGTCTCTTGCAACAGTCTGTAATCTCACTACAAATCTGTTCCTCTAAATCCCGCAGACTGTTGGGTGGTCTATAATATAATTTCATTAACGTGGTCAGACCTTCCTTATTCCTCAGTTCCACCCATAAAGCCTCACTAGTTGAAGTCTCCAATCAGTCCTGATTGAGCACTGCCGTGACGTTTTCCCTGACTAGTAACACCAAACCTCTCCCTTTAATCCCTCCTGCTCTGTCATGTCTAAAACAACAGAAACCTGGAACATTGAGCTGCCAGTCCTGCCCCTCCTGGAACCAAGCCTCACTAATGGCTACAATATCATAATTCCTGGTGTTGATACATGCCCTGAGCTCATCTGCCTTTCCTAAAATACTTACATGGTTTGTAGCAGTTACTTGAAAACAAACCAAAACGGTTTCGAGACTGAGCCCAGGGATTGATGCTGTATGATGTGCTATCCATCCAATAATGACGTTTCAAAGTCAAAAAAACATTCAACCCTCTATTAAGAAACCAGCAAAACAAACAATCTTGAAATGATAAAATATAATGAAACTTAAACTAGTGGTATAACAAAATAAGTAGTTTTCATGTATTAAACGTACTTAAGCCAAGCATTCTTAAATATATTCAAGCATATTAAGTGGTCAACAAACAGATATCACCACCGGCCCATTCCCTAACTCTACCCAAACTAAACTGGACTAAAGACAAAGCACAACTACGTACCTAAACCTTTCTCTTCTACCATGCCCCAGCACATGTGGCTAATTACCATAATAAATATGCAACACAAAATACAATACAGTCAGTAAAATACTTACATGACTCCTACATAGTTATAAGGTGAGATTGAATAAACTCGGCTTACTGTCATTGAAACATAGGAGACTAAGAGGTGACTTTATAAAAGCTCATAAGATATACTTTTTTCCTCCCCAGGGCTGGAGGACACAAGTTTAAAATGAGAGGTGAGAAATTTAACGGATAGCTGAGAGGTGAAAATCAACAACTCAACAGAACTGTCAAAATATCATGCAACGTTAACCACTGTCTTGTCAGAATACCCAGCAGAATATTCCCTGAATATACTTTATAGAAAGGCCATATTAAGTTGAGGCAAACTTTTATCATTATACAATACTTGAAAATTCTAACTCCATTGGCCATGAATTTCTTATCAGTGGAATGCAGAGCCTGAGTAAGTCATGAAATGAAATTGAATAATTTCATCTGTCTTGTTGTCACCTTGTCACAGTGGAGAGGGTTGGGGGTTCCTGAGATTCCAAGAGCAGTGTTGTCTGGAGTTTAGCCATCTAACCCTTAGCTCCTGCTAGGGAGGTGGTAAGGTCAAGGGAGAGGTTTCCAGCAAAGAATGGTCCAACCAAGACCTCAACGGCGGAGCCGGCGGAAGATGATGACACATCACAATGACAGAGAAGGCAGAGGAAGGCTGCAGAAAAGGGTCCCCAGTCATCTTCACTGATTGCCTAGGATCATCTGATGGCTACCCATACATCAGATCCTCCACGTTTAAACAAAGTTACACTCAGGCGTTACCCACTAAGGGAATCCTCCTTAACATCCCGGTTATGTAGATCCCTGATCGGCCTCTACAGCCACCTTAAGACTCACAATAAACAATCCCTTAGGTGAACATCATACTCAACTCGAGTGATCACATTACTATGGTCAGGGCTTGGAATTTTCAATTTCTCTTTATGGTTCAATTGAGGGTAATATTTCAGTTTGGAAAATGGGTATTTTCAGCTGTCAGGAAAAGGTAGTTAAGAGATGCGTCCACTTCGTCTCAACAAAGGTCGGTAAAATTGAAATTGGGAATAATAACACATGCATAAAAGTCATAATAAAATTTGCTGGTGTACATCAATTCAAGGGACTGCCCAACATTTTTCACAAACAAGTGGAATGATCAGTAGTTTATATGTACAATTTAAATATTTGTATATGTATGTAATATGTGTATGATTTAAAAGCTATTTGCAGCTTTCTTAAAGGAAGACTAACTAAAATTTCAAACCTGCATGGCTAGTTTGTAAAAGGAGTTTTTATATTGCTGACAAATGAGATTTATCAGTTAACACAAATATATAATGGATTTTAAGTTGCTACGATACTCAAAAATTATTTTCATTATTAAAACTCTTCATTTGATGATAAGAGATACTGATAGAGTGGACAGCCATCGCTTCTTCCTAAGGCAGAAATGGTTAATACGAGGGGGCATAACTTTATGGTGAATGGAGGAAAGTATAAGGGAGGGTAGGTGTATTCTTACACAGAGAGTGGTGGGTATGTGGAACACACTGCCATGGGTGGATAGAGGCAGATATTTAGAAACATTTAAGAGACTCTTAAATAGCCACATGGATGAAAGAAAAATAGAGTTATGTGGGAGGAAAGCATTAGATTGATCTTGGAGTAGGTTAGAAGGTTGGGACAACACCGTGATGAAAGGGCCTGTACTGTGCTGTAGTGTTCTACGTTTTATATTCTATATTTAGCTATGGGCCTCAGGCCAGTAGAATAAGGTCATAGAACAGTCACCAAAATAGCCGCAGCAAGGAAGGAAGCCATCTGGCCTATCAAGTCCTTAGCAGCTCTATGCAAGAGCAAAGCGGATAATTGCACGGCACCATTCTTTCTCCATCACTTCATAAGTTACTTATTTTCATATACTAATTCAGCTCTATTTTGCACCTTTGGAATTTCTTCTGGTAACACATTCCAGTAACTAATCATTCGCTATATAAAACGGATTATTTTCCCTCACATTTTTTACAAAGAAAATAAAGAGCTGAGAGATGTTAGTCTATCTTTCTCAGATATGTTGCCTACAAAAACTGTTGTAGTCGGACTGCTGCCTTTGTCACTTTCACAATTCCTCTGAGCAACATGGTCCTTCCTTGGTCCAGTGGTACAGAGCTTGGCACCAATACCTGTTTCCCCTCTGTTAGGCAACAGTGCATGGTGTACAGCATGGAGTCAATTGTGGCATCATCCAGTACCTTTCTTAATTCACCTTCAGTTGGCTCCATTGCAGGGGATGTGGCATGCAAATTGTGGATGGATTCCAATTAAGTTGTAGTTGTCTTAGCCAATCACATCTGCATAATGCTGGAGCTCCTGTTTTTACCATGTACAAGCCCAATATGGCTTGTTGGTTGTTGTATTTCACTGTTAAAATGTCATTCCCACAGGAGTTACTTTTTCTCCAGTATAAATTCTTAGTAGGATATCTGTAGGCTTCAGTTTGGCATCTTTGGAATGCTGTTCAAACTCACTTTGTGGAATGATTGAAATAGCCAAGCCAGCATTCAATTCTATTATAATTAATTTGCTGTCCATTTCTGGTGTGAGCCATATTGCCTGTCTATTGCTAGTTTTCACACGTAAATCTCAAGGCTACACAGACCTATGTGACTCTCATCATTATCAGATTTTACATCAGCAGCATGCAAATTAGTGCTCTTTTTCAAACTGCAACTTGTCTTTTTATCTTTTCTCTTCCCTACACAGTACATTTATTTTTGTCTGCCTGACACGTTCTTTGCATGTGTCCTACTTTGTTGCATTTGCTGCAAGTTTTGCCTTTAAACCTGCATTGGTCTGATTTATGTGAGCCCATGCCACAGTTAGTTTGACCAGACAGGTTTCTGTTTAGACGCTGTAATTTTGTTCACGCTCACTTTCACTCCTGACTGCAACTCAATTGTATCTGTCTGCTATTTTCATTGATACAGTGATTTCCACTGCTCTTTTAAATGTAAGTCGTTCTTCAGTTAAGAGTCATTTTTGATTGCTTTCTTGTAAGATTACACAAACAAAACGATCTCTCAGTGCAACACTAAGCCATCACTGAACTGTCAATGCTCAGACAATCTCTTCAATTCAGCCACAAACGCTGAAATGCACTCCCCTTCCTTTCGATTCCACTTATGAAACCTAAAGCGTTCAACAATGGTTTTGGTTCTAAACGTTCCCGTATTAATATTAGCAAAGCTCATTCCTGCTGGTTTGGTTGAAGCATTCAAACTCCTAAGCAAACTGTATGCCTTTAAATCCAATGCACTCAGCAAAATTGGCACTCGCTTCTCATCGACTATTTCACTGCTTTAAAATACTGCTCAGTCTGTTCAGTATATAAAATCCAGTGTGTAATTAAATACGCCATTCTTCCTGATGTAGCCAGCCATTCTGTTTTTTTATTTATGACTATTATCACCCGGTACTCCATGTTTATGAACCTGTGAATTCTTCCATTGTTCTGCCTTTTTAAAAATTCGATCGTGTCTTCCCTTCCGCAGAACATGTGTTGCACTGTTTTTTTTAAGCTCGAACATCTTTTGCTGTGCATCCACAGGTAGGTAGTCATCTGGTTTGTTTAAAAAATACCTCGTCGCCACCTTTATGTTTTGTAAATTCAAAACGTTAAATTAATTAATTAATGTTTTGAAGAAAAACAAGGAGCCAAGAGACATGAATCTAACTTTGTCTTTTACTTAAAGCGAGGCGTGCAATTATCACGTGGTAGCATCATGATGTATGCAATTCACTTACTTTTACATATAACCTGTAATTAATTATTTAAACAAACAAGAATGCTTAATCAAACAATATAGTTAAAATATTACTCAAATACTGATGAAGTATTAAATACACAACACCTTCTACCAATAGGAACGGTTTCTATCTATATATGAAGTCTATAACTTACACAATTTTATATAATTCCATCAAACCCCTCACAATCTATTCTGCTCCAAAGAAGTTAACCACAGCTTTTCCAATCTATCCACACAACTGAAGCCCCAAAGCCCTCTCATTCATCGGGAAGGAGGTACAGGAGCCCGAGGTCTCACACCACCAGGTTCAGGAACAGTTATTATCTACAACCATCAGGCTAAACCAGCGTGGATAACTACACTAATCTCAACTCTGAACTGATCATAGGACACAACCCATAGACTCACTTTCAAGGACTCTACAACTCATGTCCTCCGTATTATTTATTTATTTACTTTTTTGTTGCTTTTTTTTGTATTTGCATAGTTTGTCTTCTTTTGCACACCAGTTACTTGCCAGTTTCTGTGATTAGTTTTTCAATGCTCCTGTTGTATTTCTTTGTTCTGCTATGAATACCTGCAAGAAAATGAATCTCAGGATAGTTTGAATTCAGATCTCTACATCATTCCTATAGATCAGAGGTTCCCAAACTCGGATCCACAGACCCCTTGGTTAATGGTAGGGCCCCATGGTATAACAAAGGTTAGGAACCCCTGCTATAGAGTAGTGTCCAGAACTGAACACATTCTACCTACCATTCTCAAAAGTGTTTTATAAAAGGTTTGTATGACTTCCTCTCTCTGGTATCCTATGTTTAATGTATCCTATAATCCACAAGATATTTTACTCCAACTTGTCCACTTTCTGGACAGGGATAAGATGGAGTGCAGCATCCTCACCAGGACCACCAGACTCAAAAACAGTTACTTCCCCCAAAGCCATCAGGCTGGTCAACACTAACCCACCTCTCCACATCCCCCACCACCACTACTTTTATCATTTCCTGTCAGTCACCTTATGTACAGACACTCCTGTACCTAGTATCACTTTATGAACATATAATCAATCTGTGTACATAAGCTATCTTATCTATTATTTATTTATATTTATTGCGATTTTACAGTTTTCTTTATATTTATTGTGCTTTTATATGCTGCACTGGATCCAGAGTAACAATCATTTCCTTCTCCTTGTAACAACTGCTCCTGAACCTAAGGCTCTTGGACCAGCGTGGACAACTTTACAATGAACTGACTCCACAACCTATGGACTCACTTTCAAAGACTCGACAACTCATTTCTCTTGGCATTTTTTATTTTGTACACTGAGTTTGTCTTCTTTTGTACATTGGTTGCTCGTCAGTAGTTTTTCATTGATTCTATTGCATTTCCTTGTTCTATTGTGAATGCCTGCAAGAAAATGAATCTCAGGGTAGTATATGGTAACAGATACGTACTTTGATAATAAATTTACTTTGAACGTTCACATTTGTATACTGGCAAATGACAATAAATAATTTTGATTTTTTTCAACCAATACTGCCACTTCCAAAAAAGCATGTACATACAGTTGAAGTCAGAAGTTTACATACACCTTAGCCAAATACACTTAAACTCAGTTTTTCACAATTCCTGACATTTAATCCTAGAAAACATTCCCTGTCTTAGGTCAGTTAGGATCACTACTTTATTTTAAGAATGTGAAATGTCAGAATAATAGTAGAGAGAATGATTTATTTCAGCTTTTATTTCTTTCATCACTTTCCCAGTGGGTCAGAAGTTTACAGACACTTTGTTAGTATTTGGTAGCATTGCCTTTAAATTGTTTAACTTGGGTCAAACATTTTGGGTAGCCTTCCACAAGCTTCTCACAGTAAGTTGCTGGAATACCGTTCCATTCCTCCAGACAGAACTGGTATAACTGAGTCAGGTTTGTAGGCCTCCTTGCTCGCACACGCTTTTTCAGTTCTGCCCACAAATTTTCTATCGGATTGAAGTCAGGGCTTTGTGATGGCCACTCCAATACCTTGACTTTGTTGTCCTTAAGCAATTTTGCCACAACTCTGGAGGTATGCTTGGAGTCATTGTTCATTTGGAAGACCCATTTGCTACTGAGCTTTAACTTCCTGGCTGATGTCTTGAGATGTTGCTTCAATATATCCACATAATTTTCCTTCCTCATGATGCCATCTATTTTGTGAAGTGCACCCGTCCCTCCTGCAGCAAAGCACCCCACAACATGATGCTGCCACCCCCATGATTCATGGTTGGGACGGTGTTCTTCAGCTTGCAAGCCTCACCCTTTTTCCTCCAAACATTATGACGGTCATTATGGCCAAACAGTCCAATTTTTGTTTCATCAGACCAGAGAACATTTCTCCAATAAGTAAGATCTTTGTCCCCATGTGCATTTGCAAACGGTAGTCTGGCTTTTTTTATGGCGGTTTTGGAGCAGTGGCTTCTTCCTTGCTGAGCAGCCTTTCAGGTTATGTCGATATAGGACTCATTTTACTGTGGACATAGATACTTGTCTACCTGTTTCCTCCAGCATCTTCACAAGGTCCTTTGCCGTTGTTCTGGGATTGATTTGTACTTTTCACGCCAAAGTACATTCATCTCTAGGAGACAGAATGTATCTCCTTCCTGAGCGGTATGACGGCTGCGTGGTCCCATGGTGTTTATACTTGCGTACTATTGTTTGTACAGATGAACGTGGTACCTTCAGGCATTTGGAAAAGTGCTCCCAAAGATGAACCAGACTTGACATCATTTTCTGACCTCAATCCGATAGAAAATTTGTGGGCAGAACTGAAAAAAACGTGTGTGAGCAAGGAGACCTACAAACCTGACTCAGTTATACCAGTTCTGTCTGGAGGAATGGAACAATATTCCAGCAACTTACTGTGAGAAGCTTGTGGAAGGCTACCCAAAACGTTTGACCTAAGTTAAACAATTTAACGGCAATGCTACCAAATATTAACAAAGTGTATGTAAACTTCTGACCCACTGGGAAAGTGATGAAAGAAATACAAGCTGAAATAAATCATTCTCTCTACTATTATTCTGACATTTCACATTCTTAAAATAAAGTAGTGATCCTAACTGACCTAAGACAGGGAATGTTTTCTGGGATTAAATGTCAGGAATTGTGAAAAACTGGGTTTAAATGTATTTTGCTAAGGTGTATGTAAACTTCTGACTTCAACTGTATATACCACACCTATATGTTCCCGTGTCCTTAGAATGGTGTCCTTTAGTTTATACGTAATGTTCCACATTTCTCAGCAATAAATTTTACCTACCACCTATTCACCCATGCCACAAGCCCACCTACAGTAAAACTCTTTCATTTCCATTTCCTCCTCAGTTTATTATATATCCACATTTTGTCCTTCCTGCCGGGTTTAGAAACTGTGCCTTGCACAGTCAAATCCAAGTCATTAATGCATGCCTCTACTGACCCTGATGAATTCAACAGCACTGTATCCAAGAATAAGCCATTTCATCTCACTGTAACCATTTCCTGTTCGTCCATTTTCTAGCTGTGCCGCTACAGACCCTTTTAATCCACAGACATCAACCTTCAAAATGATGTGGAACAACTTCATCTTAGAAGACAATATATTCCACATTATTTATATTTTCCTCATCTACCTTGTCCATCACCTCAAAAAGTATTAATTAGCTGCACATGATATACCGTTAAAAAACTGTTGCTCACCTCTAATCAATACACATTTGTTCATATGACTGCCAATTCTGCCTGATATGGGTTTCCCAAGCTCTCCCCACCAGTGAAATCGAAATGACTGGTGTGCTGTGACTGGATCTATTCCAACATCCTCTTTTGAAATGGGCACAATAATTCTCCAAATTTCAGGCACTACCACTGACTCTATAGCTGGTTTTTTAAATCATTATTTATTTATTTATTGTTTGATTGAGATACAGCCTGGAATAGGCCCTTCTGGCCCTTCAAGCTGTGCTGCCCAGCAATCTCCTAATTTAATCCTCGCCTAATCACAGGACAACTTACAATGATCAATTAAACTACCAACCAGTACGTCTTTAGGGAATGTGGGTGGAAACCGGAGCACCCAGAGTAAACCCACATAGTCACAGGGAGAACATACAAACTCCTTGCAGACAGCATCAGGAATTGAACCCTGGTTGCTGGTACTGTAAAGCATCGTACTAACCACTACACTACTGTGCTGCCCCGTATATGATGAGCAGGATTTCTACAATTAGCAACCCTAGGATGCATTCCAACCAGACCAAGTATTTTCTCAGCCTGTCTCACTTCCTTTTTTTAAAATTTTCCTTCTGAATTTTCTATGAAAGACACGTACCAAACATGGTACCTGTCATATGCTCATTTTTCTGTACTATTTTACTCACTGTTTTGTTTTCATTCAAGGAATCAAGGCTTTAATTATGCCACCCTTCTCCCTCGTGGGGAGAAAGCTAATGAAACAACTTCACCATAAAGGCAAGAGATTCTGCAAATGCCTGAAATCCAGAGCAACATACACAAAATGCTGAAGGAACTCAGCAGGTCAGTTATTCAGCATGCTGCCACCCTTCACACATGTACACACTGTCTGAAGTCCCTGGTCACTGATGAACTGGTCACTTTTTCATCTTTTACTGCCACTGTTTCACGTATTTATACGACTGCTTGTTTTGTTATAACAGTGCCAGTAACATTATACTGTCTTACATAAACATGCTCCTCACACTTTACGTCACTCTGTCAATCTTCAGGCCTCGTCACTCAGGGACTTGTGCGTAATACTATTTTGTGACTGAATGTGATGGATAGTAACTGTATGTGCCTTGTGTGACTATATTTACTGTGTTTTATACCTTGGCCCTAGAGGAACAAGGTTTCGTTTAGCTGTATACATGTGCATAGTCATACGACAATAAACATAAACTTGAAATTGAAATTTTCTAGACTAGCAAAGTCATACAGTACTTGTGGTCTTCTAACCCTCTGGAAACATCTACAGAATCCAGGTAATTTTGTAAGGTCTACACATCCATTATCTCTGGTACTACTTTCTTTAAGAGCACAGGACACCAACCATTAGGCCCTAGGAACTTGCCAGTCTTTAATTTTCTTCTTCACCAAAGCCCTTTTGCTATTATTACTGTAATCCTTTGAGTGCCTTCAACCTTAAGGACTGATCCAAAATAATTATCGAGCCTCTTCCTTTCCTTTATTTATCATTGTTACTCTCCCCTCAAGAATGAAGTCCTTCTGCCCAGTGCCTGTTGCACTGGAGTAAAGAGCTGGATACATTACATACAGTGGAGCTCCAGAAACAAATTTCTGATCCTCCACACATTCAAGATTAAAGATTGTTTAATGTCATTTCCAGTACATAAATGCAAAGGAGAACAAAGTAATTGTAACTCCAGATCTAATGCAACATATAAAAGACACAGTAAGATAAAGAACACAATAATAAAAAAAACACAACAAATATAAATACATATATACATAGATTGACTGCATGTCCAGAAAGTGACGCTAGGCACAGGTGTGTCTGTACATGAGGTGACTCGGACAGGAAATGATAAAGTAGTGGTGGTTGAGGGTGTGGAGGGGTGGGTTAGTGAGTGGAGGTGTTGGTCAGCCTTGCTACTTGGGGAAAGTGACTGTTTTTGAGTCTGGTGGTCCTGGTGTGGATGCTACATAGCCTCCTCCCTGAATGGAGTGAGACAAACAGTCCCATTTTAGTGACATTGTTTAAGAAATTAAAATTGACTGGGATGCTGGGAGATCTCCCTGGTCTTCTTCAAAGTAATTTTCACAGTTTAAAGCAAAATTATTATCAAAGTATGTATATGTTGCCATGTACCACCTTGAGATACATTTTCTTGCAGGCGCTTGCAGTATACTGAGGAAATACAATAGAATTTATGAAAACTATGAATAACAAAGACAGACAAACAACCAATGTGCAACAAAAGATAAATCGTACAAATAATGAAAAATAGCAGATGAATAATGCTGAGTTTCAGTCTCTGAAAGTGATAAAGACAAGAAATTCTGCAGATGCTTGAAATCCAAAGCAATCCGTACAAGATATGTAAGGCTACGTCCGCACTAGACCGGATAATTTTGAAAACGCTGGTTTCACATAAAAACAACACAGGCATCCACACCAGGCGTTTTAAAAAATACCTCTGTCCACATTAAAACGGATATTTGGGAGAACCTCCTTCTACTGGGCATGCGCAGGACAGACACAAAACAAGTGAAGAGGAAACTGTATACTTGGTGCGTGTTTGTCCAGTCACAGACTAGAAAAATATAAAAGGAAACTGCCAAACGAAAGACTTGGTGCGCATTTGTCCAGAAACATTTCCTACAGCCATAGTCTCTTCACCGATGAAAGGGACAACAGCTACAACTAAATGCAATAGGGCTTGTTACTGGGCAAAAGTGAAATTTGCTGTTACCTCATTTGTTTGCCTTTACTTTTGCCATGTCTTTGTGTATTATTTTGCTGTATCTAACGTGCAATAAAGTGAGTTACTGGGCAAAAGTGACAATTGCATCTTTTGAATGTTTGCACAAGCAATACATTAATAAAGCACCTTGTTAAATGTATAAAACATGTCTGCATCAGTGTTATCTTGTATTTCCATACAATGTTACATTCGGCTGTTACACATCTATTGTCAGATATTGTTGTGGTGTTGGAGGTTGCGTTCAAGAAAACAATGAGATGCCGCGCTGCCGCCACCATTTGTTCCGGCACGTCATGACAGCGGTTTTAAAAATAGCCAGTTACCCTTGTCGCACTACGCCGGATATTAGGTGTTTTCAGATTTATTCACTCTGGAGAGTGTTTCTGAAAAGCTCTGTTTTCGGGGGAGGAAAACGTCATTTCAATGTGGACGGAGGGTCAAAACGAAGAGAAAAAACTTCGGTTACGGATTTATCTGGTCTAGTGTGGATGTAGCCTAAGTTTCTTTTGCCAGAGAGTGGTGAATCTGTGGAATTCGTCGCTGCAAATGGCTGTGGAGGCCAAGTTATTTGGTATATTTAAGGCAGAGGTTGATAAATTCTTGATTAGTCAGGACATGAAGGGATAAGGGGAGAAGGCAGGAGATTGGGGCTGAGAGGGAAATGGATCAGCCATGATAAAATGGCAGAGCAAACTCAATGGGCCAAATGGCCTAATTCTGCTCCTATTTCTTATAGTCTTATGGTGTAAAATGTCGGAGGAACCGGTCAGGCAGCAAATACAGAAATAAATAAACGGTCAGTGTTTTTGGGCTGAGAGTCCTAAAGGAGGGTCTCGGCCCAAAACGTCAACTGCTTATTCATTTCCATAGATGCTGTCTGACCCGCTGAGTTCTTCTAACATTTTGTATGTGCTCTTTGAAAGTGAATCTATTGGTTACATAGTCATCCACGCCGATTCAAGAGCATGATGGCTGTCGGATAATAACTGATCCTGAACCTGGTACTATGGGAGCCAAGGTTCCATGACACCATGAAAATAACACCATCAACTCTTCTATATCCAGCCTCTGCTTAGCATCACGTTCAAACGTTGACAGCTCTGATATTACCACGTCAGTTGTGTACTGAGAAGGCAATTCTGAAGTGGGACTTGAATCCAGAATCTATTAACTTGAAGGTAAGGCTATAATGCAACACGCAAAAAGAGCTGGAGGAACTCAGCAGGTCAGGCAACATCCATGGAGGGGAATAAACAGTTGACGGAAGGAGCACAAGCTGGCTGGTGAAAGGTGAGACCAAGTGAGGGGGAAGGTGGATGGGTGGTGGAGGCAGGAATGAAGTAGAAGCTAGGAAGAGGTAAAGAGTGGAAGAAAGAAGAATCTACATACTATGTCATTGACAGTGGACAATAGGAGAAAAGGAAGGAGGAGGGGTACCAGAAAGAGGTGATGGGCAGGTGTGGATATGATCAAGGTATAAATCAGTAATATCATCTTGTAATTAAAAGAAAAGATTTGTATCACAACTCAGTAATTAAACACAAAGAATACATTTTAATGACAAGTTATTAAGTGAAATTACATACCAAGCCAAGAGAAATTGAAAATCATCAAATGCTACTTGAAACACTCAGTTGCTATGCCACCCACAGTATGTTTCCAATGCTGACCATCATCCGTAAAAAATCAAGTGATTTCATAATGAAAACAAATTTTAAACATGCAATACAAAATCACTGGGATACACAAATCAATTCACCTGAAGGGTCTCCTTCTGTTTAGACAGCTAAATAGTTATCACAGGAATGCAAGATCCAAAGGTAGTCAATGCTTTTCACACACAATTATGCAGAAATTCTGGCACATCTCTGATAGCAGATCACTAATGTCTCAATACAGCTGGCCAGAGGAATGGAAAAAAAGACATTTAAGAGACAAAAGCTAAATAAGTTAATCATCTAGCAATTTAATTGAATTACTGTTGTTTTCCATACTACGTAATTGAAAAAAAAAACAATTTTCAGGGAGTGAATTGTGATTACAGCATTTTCTGTGTCAACTTGCATCTCTCGAGAAATTTAACCAAGCATTTTCATATAAGAGTTGATAGATGTTTCAAAGTTTCAAAGTAAATTTATTATCAAAGTACATATATGTCACCACATCGAACCCCGAGATTAATTTTCTTAAGAGCGTACTTAATAAGTCCATAGAATAATAACATAACAGAATCAATGAAAGACCACATCAACTGTGACATTCAACCAGAGTGCAAAAGACAACAAACTGTGCAAACACAAAAAGAAATAAATAATAATATTAAATAAATAAGCAATAAATATCTAAAACATGAGATGAAGAGTCCTCACAAGTGAGTCCATAATCTGTGGGAACATTTCAGTGATGTGTACAAGATGACAAGGCATAGATCGGGTAGACAGCCAGAGACCTTCTTCTCGAGTGGAAATGGCTAATACAAGAGGGCATAATTTTAGAGTGATTGCTGAGTGCATGGAAAGCCCTGGCAGGGATGATGGCAGAGGCAGATACATTAGATAGAAAAACGGAGGGTTATGTAGGAGGGAAAGGTTAGATTGATCTTAGAGGAGGTTAGGTTGGTACAACATCATGGCCCAAGGACCTGCATGAGTCAAAACCTTTATGAGTCAAAAAGCCCCAATTTAATTCCCACATTTGTTGTGCACAGGGTGAAGTCAGTCCCAATGCAATGCTTTTAGGAGCAATCAGTGACACATTAGAGTAACCAAATTTTAGTGAAGCCAAGCAGAAGAGCTCCAGTTTATTCCTTTATTTATCTTTAATGACCTGGGGTCCCAAGACCACTACAGAAGGCCCTCTAGATGCCTTTGTTGAACTCTGACCACTGCCTCCTCATCACTCCCCAACCCTACAGCATTATTAAACTGGACAGTCAGTACACAACCAACAGCCCCAATTAACTAATAAGGTTCTCACACCCCTTTCCCCAATGATCTCTTCCACCCACTCCATCTCCACCCAAATCACAGGACACAATCAATTCGGATCGTACTTCTCAGAGTTCAAATTTCAAAGTAAATTTATTATCAAAGTAAATGTATGTCACCATATACTACCCTAAGCTTCATTTACTTGTGGGCATTCACAGCAGAACAAAGAAATACAATAGAATCAGTGAAAAACAACACAAAAATACTGACAAGCAATCAATGTGAGAATACAAAATAATAAGTAAATAAACAAACAAACAAACCAAACCGAGGACACGAGTTGTAGAGTCCTTGAAAGTGAGTCCATAGGTTGTGGAGTCAGTTGGAGAGTGAAGTTATCCACACCGGTTCAGGAGCCTGATGGTTGAGGGGTAATAACTGTTCCTGAACCCGGTGGTGTGGGACCGAAGGCTTCTGTACCTTCTTCCTGATGGCAGCAGCGAGAAGAGAACATGGCCTGGATGGTGGGGGACCTTGATGATGAATGCTGCTTTCTTGGAGCTCAATGGTGGGAAGGGCTTCATGGTCTCTCTGGACCATGATTCTTTCACAACATTCCACCCCCCCCCATCCATCCGCCAGTCTTCCAGATCTTCATATCCCAAGCCACCATCCAGACTCCTCACAATAGACCTGAAAGCTTTCTTTTGTTTCTCAGATGCTGCCTGATCTGTTGACTATTCCTCGCATTTTCTGGTTTTAATTTAGATTTCCAGCATCTCATAAATACAAGAGGTTCTGTAAATGCTGGAAATCCAGAGTAACACATACAAAATGCTGGAGAAACTCATCAGATCAGGTAGTACCTATTGATCTATGGTCAGACATAGACGCGCGAATCAGATGTGAGAAAACCTGCATGTCCTGGAAATTCAGAGTAACACACACAAAATGTTGGAGGAACTCAGCAGGTCAGGCAGCATCTATGGAAATGAATAAACAGTCAACATTTCAGGCTGAGACCCTTCTTCAGGACTGACATTCCTAGATGCTGGCTGGCCCCCTGAGATTCTCCAGCATTTTGTGTGCATTACTCTAGATTTCCAACATCTGCAGTTTTTCTACCTTTTCAAGTGAACTTCTTGCAATTGAACAGCATTCAGTTTGGTATGAATAGGTAGTTTCATTCCTCTTGGAATGTCAAAACAGGGCTCGACAGCTTTTACCCATTTTTCACATAGTTAATTTTACAATTAGCAATGTATAGATGTCGGGGAGGGAGGTAAATGTACTGGAAATCTTATGTACACACACTTAACTTTCAATTATCTTGGATAAGCATGCATCTGTCTAGCTACAGGCAACGCCCAACAGCAACACCACAGGTTAAAACATTTTTTCCTTTCACTTTTAAAACAAACTTAAAGGAGATGCAAATATAATGGACACTTACCTGCGCCATCCTGTTTACCCAGGTTGAAGACCTAGGGTTGCATGGCTTTTACCCTGCAACGTGCAACAAAGTGAACAATACAACTGAGCACTCCATGGGATTTCTCTGCCTGGACACAACAGACTATAATTCAACAAATGCATGGCTCACACACAGCCTCTAGAAATCACACGGCAGTCGCTGCTCCAGCCACCCCCTCCCCTCCCCCCCAGCAGTGCAATGAAGGTCACATGATGTGCCCATCACTTCGAAAGCCTGACAGCTGCGACGTGGGACGGAACAATCCTATAGCTGCAAGGTCTTCCATGGATCCATTTACTCCGTGTATTCTTCCAAAATACCGCCAAGTTCACTCCAAATAAAACATGATTAAAGCCCCTAAAACCTGTCAGTCTTCTGTGACTCGCTGAGTTATTTCTCCTCAACATTCCACCCCAATCTTGTTTTAGCCTGAAAAAATTTACAACATTTAACCCTATAAATGCCAAACAATCCAGAGAATTAATTCTGCCTAGAAATTAATTCCTAACCTAAATATATTTCAATTGTTTTTTATTTAGAGATACAGCATGGTAACAGACCTTTTCTGGCTCAATGAGCCCCTGCTGCCCAATTACACCCATGTGACCAATTAACCTACTAACACCCATATGTCTTTGGGCTGTGGGAGGAAACCAGAGCACCCAGAGGACACTCACCCAGTCACAGGGAGAACATATAAACTCCTTACAGACAGTGGCAGGAATTGAACCCCAGCCTTATATTAAGAAGGTAGCAATATCAGTAAACAAGTGCGTGTGCGCAGAAGAAACCTTACTTGCTGTTTAAAAAGTAGAGAACACAAACTTAAAGGGCTTTTCCTTTGTGGTCATTATTAAGAATGTATCATTGTATATAGCAGTGAATAGAACAGGAAGAACAAAAGGTTCATACATCCAGACTTTATAATCTTCACATTATAATTGCAAATATTTCTTAGTAATGTTTCCTTGGTGTAGTATATTACTGTAATGGAGACAAAAAAACATTACAGCACAGAACCATGGCCCTGGTTGAGAGTTCATCAGGAAAGTTTGAACAGGTCAAAATATTATTTCGCAGTAACAGGAAGATAGAGAAGATCTTATGGAGGGCACAAAAGCGTTTGATAGCATTGATGAACAGAAGGTGCTTCCTTCCTAATTAATGACCCAGAATTAGGTGTTTGTTCCTTCAGTGTGTGCCATGTCATATTACGTGGGCAATCATGGTCATGTTTTTGGCAAATTTGTCTACAGAAGTGGTTTGCCATTGCCTTCTTCTGGGCAGTGTCTTTACAACAGAGGTGACTTCAACCATAGAATGATGTTGGTGTCAGATGGGGTGGTTTGAGTATCTCAGAAACTGCTGATCTCCTAGGATTTTCACACACAACAGTCTCTAGAGAATAATGTGAAAAGCAAATGTCCAGTGAATGGCTGCACTGTGGGCAAAAATGTTAATAAGAGGTCTGACGAGAATGGCCAGACTGGTTCAAGCTGACAGCAACTCAAGTAACCACGCGTTACAGTGGTGTGCAGAAGGGCATCCTTGAATGCACAACACATCAAACCTTGAAGTAAATGGGCTACACCAACATAAGTCCACAAACATACACTCAGTAGCCACTTTATTAAGAACACGAGGTACCACTGAATGTAAAGCAACAAGTCAGTGATTTTTGGTGCAACTATATTTTCCATACAAGATGCTGGAGGACCTTCATTGGGTCTCGACCCCAAACATCAAATGTTTATTCTTCTCCATAGAAAAGACCATACGACATAGGAGTAGAATTAGGCCATTCAGCCCAGTGAGTCTGTACTACCATTACATCATGGCTGATTTATTATCCTTCTCAACCCCATTTTCCCACCTTCTCCCCTTAATGCTTGACACCTTTACTGATCAAGAACCTATCAACCTCTGCTTTAAATATACCCAATGATTTGGCTTCCACAGCAGTCTGTGGCAACAAATTCCATAGATTCACTGCCGTCTGGCTAAAAAAATGCTGCCTGACCTACTGAGTTCCTCCAGCATTGTGTGTGTGTTACTCTGGATTTCCAGCATCTGCAGAATCACTTTTGTTTAAATATTCCACACTCCGTCCCAAATGATGAACTCAAAAGCCTTTGAAGATTTACAAGAAAATGTACATTGACTGGTGATGCTCACTGAATTTTTCTAGGCACTGTCAAGGAGCAAAGATCAGGTCCGCTATCCTTCTGAATGAATAGTTGGAATCTACATGTTAATTCAGGAAGCAGCTCTTCGGGTACTAGGAGACAGTTGAGGTGGACATCAAGAAGACTCTGTAGTTATAACCATTAGAATTGTCTCCTTTCTTGAGCTGCCGCTCATTTGTGTAATCCCCGGAATATCATCATCTGCTCAAAAAAGGGCATTATTTTAAGGTGAATGGAGGAAAGTATAAGAGGGATGAGAGGTAGTTGTGTTTTTTTAACACACAGAAAGTGGTGGGTGAGGCAAATACATTAGGGACTTTTAAGAGACTCTTCATTAGAAAAATGGAGGGCTATGGGGTGGAAGGCTTAGATTAATCTTGAGCAGGTTAAAAGAATGGCAAAGCATTGTGGGCTGAACAGCCTGTGCTGCACTGTCCTGTACTGTTCTATATTCTATGCTCTCAGACTGAAGTTCTTTGCTGCCGATCAGTCAAATTTAATTCTCCCTTCCATAAATCCATGTTGACTCTGCTCAGGCACATTTTTTAAATATCTTATGATGTCACATTTTTTATTATAGATTTCAACATTTTCTCTGTTATCGTGGCTAAGAGGTTGATATTCCCTGTTTACTTTTTCCCTCCTTTCTTACATAATAGGATCACATTTGTTATCCTTCAGTCTTTTGGAAGATGTGACAAACAACTGCCAGCACTGTAACCATCTCTTTCAAAACTGGCAACTCTGTCTTCAAATCCTTTCTCTGTTATTCTTGATTAGACCTATCAGTTTTCAGTTTCATTTATTTCTTTAGTCATATTTCTTTACTGATAATTATTTAATTTCCTCGTTGCACTTGGTTCTTTAGTACTTTGTTCCTCTTGCATGAATAAAACATGTGTTTAATTGATCCGCCAGTTCCTCATAATAAATGCCTGAAGGATCATTGGGGACCCGAGTCACCCCAACCACAAACTGTTCCAGCTGCTACCATCCGAGAGATGGTACTGCAGCATAAAAGCCAGGACTAACAGGCTCCGGGACAGCTTCTTCCACCAGGCCATCAGACTGATTAACTCATGCTGACACAACTGTATTTCTATGTTATATTGACTATCCTGTTGTACATAATATTTATTATAAATTACTATAAATTGCACATTACACATTTAGACAAAGATGCAACATAAAGGTTTTTAGTCCTCGTAAGTAATAAAGTCAATTCAATTCAATTCTATCTATAAGGAACCACATTTATCCTCACTACTTATTTTTTCCCACAAAGATCTTACAGTCTGCTTTTATGTGTCTTGCTACTTTATTCTCATATTCTATTTGCTTTTCATCACTTATTTGGCTATCTGTTGAATTCTGAAGAATGCAGAATTCTCAGACTTACACATTTGCTTAAAAAAAAACAAGTATTAAGTGCAATGAAAAGACGAATCCTAACTGTTCCTGTAATCTATGATCCGAAACCTGAGTGGGCTAATTGGCTCCAAACATGCTGCCTCAAAGTTCCATGATATTTATATCTTAACCCACAGTCATTCCACATACAAGAATTAATGTAGGCCTCAGATTGTATGCACTAATCTGAGGCTGGCACAACACTGAATGCACACATTTTAGGCCATAAGACCATAAGACATAGGAATAGAATTACACAATTCTGCCCATCGAGTCTGCTGAATGATTATCCCTACCAAACCCATTCTCCTGCCTTCAGCCCGCAATCTTTGAACTGGTAATTGGTAATTGGTAAGGTGGTGTGGTGGAGATACGTCTCTACCAAAGGATGTGTAAGGTGCTCCTTCCCTCCGCTAGCCTGCAGGTCACCCTTGGGCAAGGTGTCGCACCTGCTTAGACCCACACCCCCACCACCGATCAGGGTCACGTGAAGCCATGGGAGCAGGTGGTGGATGGTCGTATGAGTGGCTGGTGGACATCACAAGTCCTGGTTATGCGACCACTGACGGCAGGCAGACAATCTGTGAAGAGTATTGACAATGGCTGGAGTCACCCGTCTTGTAAAGGTACTGCCCAGAAGAAGGCAAAGGCAAACCAGTTCTGTAGAAAAATTTGCCAAGAACAATCATGGTCATGGAAAGACCATGATCGCACACACAAATACAACACGGCATATAACGAACGAAACAATCAAGAACCTATCAACCTCCGCTTTAAATATATCCAATGACTTGGCCTACACAGCCATCTGTGGCAATGAATTCCACAGATTCACCATGCTCTGGCTGAAGAAATTCCTCCCCTTCCTGTTCTAAAGGGATGTTCTTCTATTCTGAAACTATGCCCTCTGGTCCTAGACTCCCCAACTATGTGCATTTTGTAAACCAATGCACAGCCTTCTCAGCTTCTTCCTTTTCTACTGATGAGAAACTAAACGAGCAGTTGCTTTCTTGGAGGTGAGTGAGGATGAGATTTAAAACACGAGCGGGGCCTTTTGAAATTTTTCAGCAGGCTTGAGGTATCGCGATTTAGGACTTTTCCCTTTGGAGTGAAGGAGGGATAGACGTGACTTGACAGAGGTGTACAAAATGATCAGAGGCATAGATCGAGTGGATAGCTAAAGACCTTAATCTCAGGGCAGAAATGGCTAATATAAGGGGTCATAATTTTAAAATGATTGGAGGGAAGTTTAGGAGGCAAGTTCTTTACATCGAGGGTGTAGGTGCATGGAGGGTGGTGGTACTGGTAGATACATTAGAGACATTTAAGATACTCTTAGACAGGCACATGGATGATGGGAAAATGGAGGGTGATGTAGGACAAAAAGCTAAGATTGCTCTTAGAGTAGGTTAAAAGGTCAGCACAACTTCATGGGCTGAAGGGCTGTAATGTTACATGCTCTATGTTCTAAAAAAAAAAGAGTTTTCATGGTGGGATTACACATTGCAATAAGCAATGTATTATATTAAGGAATCTTAGACAACAGCCACTGACCCTGGGGGGGGAGGGGGCTAAGAATCTTCAGATAAGAGTTTGCTCACTGTGTTGGCTAAATTGATTCTGCTTTTAAAAATATTGGATTAATACTGAATTTAAAAAACCTGAATGAAGTGTTGAGTGATGGGGTGGAGATACGTCTCTACCAAAGGAGATGCAAGGTGCTCCTTCTCTCCACTAGCCTGCAAGTCACCCTTGGGCAAGGATGTAGCATCTGCTTAGCAAACCCCTTCACCTCCCCGCCCCCATGAGCAGGTAGTGGATGGTCGTACAAGCAGCCGGTGCAGATCACATGTCCTGGTTATACGACCACTGACGCCAGGCAGACAATCTCTGAAGAGTATTGATAATGGCTGGGGTCACCCATCTTGTAAAGATACTGCCCAGAAGAAAGCAATGGCAAACCAGTTCTGGAGAAAAATTTGCCAAGAACAACCACGGTCATGGAAAGACCATGATCGCTCACGTCATACAACACGTCACATAATGATAATGAGGATGAATGAAGTGTATTCGTATTTTTCTTCAAAGTATTGTAGGATATGCAGGAAAGAATCAAATGTCATTTTTATGAATTTGCAACTTAAAAGATCCTTGGCTCGAACTATCATACATTCATGAATATCCTCCGTAACTCTTTAGACTCTGAAGCCGTTTCTACAGATTAGAGGGAAACAAATGTAACTCCACTATTTAAAGGAGGAAGAGATAAGAAATGTATTTGCAATGTATAAAATACAGTACAGTAAAGTGAACTTCAGTGGAAAATGCTATTTATAGAAGGTGCAATAACAGAAAAGCTGGAAAGCATTAATGGGATTGGACAAAGTTATCTTGAGTTTATGAAAAGGAGATTATGCTTGGCAAAATTACTGTTTTTTTTCTGGAGAAAATAATGAGTAGGACGGATAAGGGGAAAACAGTGGATGTTTCATTTATTTATTTATTGAGCTCCAGTGCAGAATAGGCCCTTCTGGTCCTTTGAGCCGTGCCACCCAGCAACCCCCAATTTAACCCTAGCCTAATCACAGGACAATTTACCTACAAACCAATATGCCTTTGGACTGTGGGTGGAAACCAAAAGACTCAGAGGAAACCCACACAGACATGGGGAGAACATATAACTCCTTACAGGCAGTGGTGGGAATTGAACCTGGGTAGCCTGCACTGTAAAGTGTTGTGCTGATCACTACGCTACCGTGCCTCCTCTCCAGTACAGTGGTGACCAAATCATTAGCACCAAATGCACAACGTCATCATCATCATCAACATTATGTGCCGTGTCACAAGACGTGGGCGATCATGGTCTTCCATCTGTCTTTAATCTGAGAAATTCCAATAAGTTCTTCAAAACTTTTGCCTATCCATCATGACATGTGCTGTCAGCTGCGATTTTTTTCTTCCATCATTTTTTCCCATCACTGCAAGATATTCAAGCATCTCTTTCCTCAGTACAAGTCCCAGAAATTTCAGCTGCCATTTCCTGATTGATGATCTCAGCTCTATTCTTATTCCAGCTTTTCACAACATTTCCTCATTTGTTACTCTGTCCTTCCACAATATTTTTCTCATCATTCTTCTCAAAAATCACATTTCTGCAGCTTCAAGTCTTCCTTCATTTTGCTTTGATATTGTCCAACATTTGCTTCCATTTGTTTGTGTAGAATGAGCATAGCACTGCAACACTCTGAGTTTCACACCCATAGAAATTATGTTATTCTTCAGTATCTTGCTCAAATACTCGAAAATGCATGACACTATACTGAAAAAGTACAAATGTGCTCTCATGGAAACCATTGTGAACATCTACAAGAAGCACTGCCACAAGAAAGCAGCCTCCATCATCAAGGACCAAGCCCCAATCACCCCCTCCCCCCCACATCATCCAGGCCATGCTCTTCTCACTCCTGTCATCAGGAAGGAGGTACAGAAGCCTTAGGTCCTACACCACCAGGTCCAAGAACAGTTATTACCCTTCAACCATCAGGCTCCTGAACCAGAGTAGATAACTTCACTCAGCACAACACTGAACTGATTCTAAAGTTCAAAGTAAGTTTATTATCAAAGTACATATATGTCACCATAAACAACCCTGAAATTCATTTTCATGCAGGCATACTCAGTAATTCCAATGACCATAATAGAATCAACAAAAGACCACACCCAACAGGGCGAACATCCAATGGACAAAAGACAACAAAATGCAAATACAAAAGAAAAAATAATAATAAATATATAAGCAATAAATATGGAGAACATGAGATGAAAAGTCCTTGAAAGTGAGTCCATTGGTTGTGGGAACATTTCAATGATGGGGCAAGTGCAGTTGAGTGAAGTTACCCCCTCCGGTTCAGAGCCTGATGGTTGAAGGGTAGTAACTGTTCTTTAACCTGGTGGTGTGAGTCCTGAGGTTCTTGTACCTTCTTTCTGATGACAGCAGTGAGAAGGGAGCATGACCTGGGTGGTGTGGATCCTTGATGACGGATGCTGCTTTCCTGCAACAATGCTCCATGTAGATGTGGTCAGTGGTGGGGATGGTGTCAAGTGGAGCAAGGGTCTAAGCACGCAACCCTGTGGTGCACCTGTGCTGATGGGACATTGTGGAGGCAATATTTTTTACCAATCTGAATTGACTGGGGTCTCCAAGTAAGAAAATCGAAGATCCAATTGTACAAGTAGGTATCAAGCCAAGGTCTTCAAACTTACCATTTAGTTTTGAGGGGATGATGGTACTAAATGCTGAGGTGTAGTCAATAAAGTGTATCCTGATGTATGCATCTTTATCGTTCAGATGTTCTAGGGTTGAGTGAAGAGCTTATGAAATGGCATCTGCTGTGGGCTTGCTGTGCTGGTAGGCAAATTGCAGTGGATCCAAATCACCTCTCAGGCAGGAGTTGATATGCTTCATCACCAACCTCTCAAAAGATTCCAGAACCTATAGACTTAATTTCACAGACTCTACAACTCATGTTCTCAGTATTATTTATTTATTTATTCATTATTTCTATTATTGTTTGTAATTTCGTACCTGCACAGTTTGCACATTGGTTGTTTGTCAGTTTTTGTGTGAAGTTTTTCATTGATTCTATTGTGTGCCTTTGAATGTCTGCAAAAACATGTATATGGTGACATATACTTTATGTATATGTATGTACTTTATATATACGTACTTTAATAATAAATTGAATTTTGAGATTATTACTGGGCACAGGGAGGACATTCTCGATGACAAAGAGCCAGAATTAGGGGTCAAAACCTCTGAATATAGACATGCCATTAAAATAAGGGTTCCCAAACTGGGGTCCACAGACCCCTCGGTTAATGGTAAGGCTCCATTAAATACAAAAGGTTAGGAACCCCTGCATTAAAAGAAGAGTATTTCTTAACGTTGATGAGCTTGTCGAATTCTCCACCACAGAAGACAGTAGAGATAAGTTATTCAAGGAGCAGAAAGATGCAAAGAGAAGCAAATGATAAATGGAGAAAGCAGGAGGAGGATAAAGTGGATGATTGTGTTCAATGGTGGATCTAGCTCAAAGGGCTGAATGGCTCCTGCCTCCATCTTCAACCTTTGCCATGTTTTTATTATGTAGGAATAGAATTCCCTATGAACCCAGCTGCAGAAGTTCTGATTTAATATTCCTCAGGCAAGCCACATCATGCTTTTAGAAATGTTTAGTTAATAGTGCCAAGTATACCCACTGCTTTTGCCTCCCAGAACAAAGTGATGCTTTCTAAAATACATTTCACTCTACAAAGAATCATTTTAAGAATATGTCAAATTAGAAATTGTTTCAAATTAATACTACTCTGTAAGAATTCTTAATTCATATGCTCCAACTATAGACTCAAAACTTGCTCCATGACTTACAACTGTCTATTTGTCAATTTTGTTGAACTTAAGGGTAAAGGACAGTTAACCTTAGTAATTTCAGAGATTTCAGAGATTGTGGTTATGATTAACATAGTGATTGAAAGTTCTGTCTGCCTTTAATAGTTTCCAAGAGATTATACAGAGCTAGAATTATAAAGAAGCATTTTCATTATTTTTGACTTGGCACATAATTTAAAATGTAATTCTAAAGACTACACAGTGGATTCTGGTTAATTGGGTCATCAGTTAATTGGGGCAGCACTTATTTGGAACAACTCTTAAAAAACAAAAAATAATCAACAAAATAACCAGGATTCCCTTCATTTATTTGGGACACTATAATGCTTAACTGTGGCAGGAGACTGTTGCCGAACAGTTTCTAACTAGTGTCAGACATGTGCACTTGTGTAGGCGTTAGACACTACATCATGTTTAGAGTGAACAGATTTTAAATAGCATCAGTTGTGTGTACTTATGTTCAAAGAGCAGTGATTTTTGTCACTGACAATTGGTGAGAAATAAACAGCAAGACAACTCAGAACGGTTTTGCTCACTGAGGTTTCAAGTATTCAGGCTTGGAGATGCCAGAAACGGATGGGAGGGAAAATGAAACTGCTTCAACAAATTAGAAACTACAATGAAATTAAAGGTATCAACAATAATCTTGAATGTTACAATGAAAATGAAGATATGGAGGATGTAATGGTCAAAAGCATTGTCTAAAGGCAGTCAATTATCTGTATTAGGTGTCTACACTGATTTTGTTCATTTACAGTCAATCAAAAGAACAAGGCAGCATACACTGGATGAATTCCTCCGTCAATAACTATTAGGAACTAATGTACAGTTTCTAGTACAGTTTAATGTACTAATGGTGTTCTAAGTTGTTCTGTATGTAACTTAAATGCATAATTTGTTATTCAGTTAAATGGTAGTTTGTCTTTTTGTACCTTTTTAATTATTTCCATGAAACTTCAGCTAATTGTGGCAAATTGGGCCAAAACGTACTGATCCCGATGTATCCCAATTAACTGGAATCCACTGAATATCAAGAACAAATTGCTTCAACACCAAACAGAATCTTCTATCAAGTTAACTGTAATTCATCAAGCACAACAAATGTAAGCTCATCAAATCTGTTTGATTAATGCACAACTATCCCAGTGTCTTTTGTTCTGCCAAGTATTGTGGGCATGCTATGTTGGTGCTGGAATGCGTGGTGACACTTTCAGGCTGCCCCTCAGCACATCCCTGGGTATGTTAGTTGTTAACACAACTGATACATTTCACTGTACATTTCGATGTACATGTGTAAATCAATCTGAATCTGAATTTAAAATGGGTAGGTGTGCGTCCAGAGCCAGCAGTCTAGAGGATCGTGGCAATGGGAATCGGCTGTACAGCTGGAGAAGGGGTCAAAATTCAAAGTATATTTATTATCACACTGTACAACCTTGAGGTTTGTCTTCTTACAGGCAGCCACCAAATGAAGAAAACTAAAAGAACCCATTTAAAAAAAGACCATCAAACATCCAATGTGCAGAGAGAGAATAAAACAAATCATGCAAATAATGAAAACAAGCAAATGGCATTGAGAATTGAAGTCCACAGACACAAAGCTACAGCCTCAGTCCAGCGCAGAGTCAAGTAAATGTCACGGAGCGGCGAACTGAACCGGCCCATCCCTCGCCCCAGACCCCAACACCTTGATTTTTTCAATTTGGCCCAGCACTTAAATTGTCATCCAACCATCAGTTATTACCCCTCAAACATCAGGCTTTTGAACCAAAGTGGGATAACTTCACTCACCCCAACATAGAACTGTTCCTGCAACCTATGGACTCACTTCAAGGCTTCTTCACCTCATGTTCTCTATAGTTATTGATTATTTAAAATTCAAAGTACATTTTATTATCAAAATACATGTACAGTATGTCACCACATACAACCCTGAGATTCATTTTCTTGTGGGCATACTCAACAATTCTATAGAATCTATAATCAATGCAGAATCAGTGGAAGACCACACCAACTTGGGCATTCAACTGTGTAGAAGACAACAAACTGTGCAAATACAAAAAGAAGAAACAATAATAATAAATAAACATATAATTATATAAATAAATATAATTATTGTTATTTTGTTTCGGTTTTATGTGAATGCCCACAAGAAAGTGAATCTCAGGATTGTATCTGGTGACATATATGTACTTTGATAATAAATTTACTTTGAACTTTGAAATTAAATTCCTAAATTAGGGGAAAGGCTAGTTTCAATATGATAAAATGGGTTCTGACAAAAGGAAGCTAGAAATAGCTATTCGCAGGTACACAAGTCTTCATGCAAACAGTGGGAGTCAATCAAAGTGAAAGAGAGGGAGTTAGCTCAAAGCAAACATGCTATGGAAATACTAAAGGGAAAGGCCAACAAGGCAAAAGACACTGGATGTCAAAGGAGATTGATGGTTGGAAGTCAAATGCACTTTATATCACTTCTAGTCAAAATCAAAATCAAAGTCAGAAGCAAAAATAAATTTATTTTCATAGTACATATATGTCACCATATACTACCTTGAGATTCATTTTCTTGCAGGCATTTACAGGAAAGTAAAGGAATACAGTAGAATTTATTAAATACTGTACATAAATAAAAATTATCAAACAACCAATGTGCAAGACAAATTGTGCAAAAAAAACCACTGAGAACATGAGTTGCAGAGTCCTTGAAAGTGAGTTTCTAGGTTGGAATCAGTTCCGGTTGAGATGAGTGAATTTATATAACCATATAACAATTACAGCACTGAAACAGGCCATCTCGGCCCTTCTAGTCCGTGCCAAACTCTTACCCTATCCTAGTCCCACCGACCTGCACTCAGCCCATAACCCTCCATTCCTTTCCTGTCCATACATCTATCCAATTTAACTTTAAATGACAACATCGAACCTGCCTCAACCACTTCTGCTGGAAGCTCGTTCCACACAGCCACCACTCTCTGAGTAAAGAAGTTGCCCCTCATGTTACCCCTAAACTTTTGTCCTCTAATTCTCAACCCATGTCCTCTTGTTTGAATCTTCCCCACTCTCAATGGAGAAAGTCTAACCACGTCAACTTTATCAATCCCCCTTATAATTTTAAATACCTTTATCAAGTCTCCCCTCCACCTTCTACGCTCCAAAGAATAAAGACCTAACTTGTTCAACCTTTCTCTGTAACTTAGGAGATGAAACCCAGGCAATATTTTAGTAAACCTCCTCTGTACTCTCTCAATTTTATTGACATCTTTCCTATAATTCGGTGACCAGAACTGTACACAATACTCCAGATTTGGCCTTACCAATGCCTTATACAAATTCAACATTACATCCCAACTCCTATGCTCAATGCTCTGATTAATAAAGGCCAATAAACCAAAAGCTTTCTTCACCAGCCTATCCACATGAGATTCCACCTTCAGGAACTATGCACCATTATTCCTAGATCCCTCTGTTCTACAGCATTCCTCAATGCCCTACCATTTACCATGTATGTCCTATTTTGATTAGTCCTACCAAAATGTAGCACCTCACATTTTTCAGCATTAAATTCCATCTGCCATCTTTCAGCCCACTCTTCTAACTGTCCTAAATCTCTCTGCAAGGTTTGAAAACCTACCTCACCATCCACAACACCACCTATCTTAGTATCATCTGCATACTTACTAATCCAATTTACCACCCCATCATCCAGATCATTAATATATATGACAAACAACATTGGACCCAGTACAGATCCCTGAGGCACACCGCTACACACCTTCCTCCAATCTGACACACAGTTATCCACCACTACTCTCTGGCGTCTCCCATCTAGCCACTGCCAAATCCATTTTACTATTTCGATATTAATGCCTAACAATTGAACCTTCCTAACTAACCTTCCATGTGGAACCTTGTCAAAGGCCTTACTGAAGTCCATATAGACAACATCCATCACTTTACCCTCGTCAACTTTCCCTAGTAACCTCTTCAAAAAATTCAATAAGATTTGTCAAACATGACCTTCCACGCACAAATCCATGTTGACTATTCCTAATCAGACCTGTCTATCCAGAAAATCATATATACCATCTCTAAGAATACTTTCGATCAATTTACTCACCACTGATGTCAAACTCACAGGCCGATAATTGCCACGTTTACTCTTAGAACCCTTTTTAAACAATGGAACCACATGAGCAATACGCCAATCCTCCAGCACCATTATCCACACCAGTTCAAGAGCTTGATGGTTGTAGGGCAGTAACAGAAGGGTGGAGAACTGAAAACAGGAGATTCCCACAGTATAAAATGTGCAGGAGGAATCTTTAAAACAGTAAGTAAGAGGAAGGGCATGAAACAGCACTGGTGGACAAGACTGAGAGAAATCTCAAAGCATTTTATGTGCATAATTAGCAAGAAGTTAAGCAGGGAAAAGTTAGTGTCCATTAGGGACTAAAGAGGAAATCAGTCTGTGGAGCCAGAGGATGCAGGTGATACCCTGAATAAATACTTCACATCTTCATTCACCACCAAAAACATACTGTAGTTAGAACATTCAGAGAAGAAGATACTGGAATTCTGGGGAAAACTGATATCAAAATGGAGGCATAAGATGTTTCAACACAAGAGATTCCGCAGGGGCAGTAAATCCAGGGTAACACACACAAAATGCTGAAGGAACTCAGCAAGTCAGGTAGCATCTGTGGAGAGTGATAGAGCACTACACTACAGCACAGAAACAGGCCCTTCAGCCCATCTAGTCTATGCCAAGCTATTATTCTACCAGCTCTTGATGAAGGGTCTCAGCCGAAAACATTGACTGTTTATTCCTCTCCATAGATGCTGCCTGATCTGCTGAGTTCCTCCAGCACCTGTCTTAACAGGCTTAGGAGGTTGAGAAATTCTGAGAGTCGGATGTGATGTATTCCAGCCTGCTATGGGAGATAAGAAGGAGGGAACTGTGACTCTGACAGAAATCCCCTAATCTCCTGTGGCCACAGAAGAATGTCAGATGACTGTAGGACAGCAAATATGATATTGTTACTTAATAAAGGCAGCAAGGACAGGCTAGGTAATTACATCGCAGTGAAAGCACCCTGACCAACACACCACAGCAAATTCCTAATACATACAAATATTCACTCAGTAGCCACTCTGTTGGGTACACCTATGCACTGCTTATTAATGCAAGTATCATGTGGCAACAAGTCGATGCATAAAAGCACGCAGACATGGTCAAGAGGTTCAGTTGTTGTTCAGACCAAACATCAGAATAGGCAAGAAATATGATCTAAGTGACTTTGACCATGGATTGATCATTGGCGCCAGACAGGACGGCTTGAGTATCTCAGAAATTGCTAATCTCCTGAGATTTTCACACACAAATCTCCAGAGATTACAGAGAATGGTGCAAGAAAACAACAAAAAAATCCATTGAGCAGCAGTTCAGTGGGTGAAAATGCCTTGTTAATGAGAGAGGTCAGAGGAGAATGGCCAGACTGATTCAAGCCGACAGAAAGGTGATAGCAACTCAAATAACCATGTGTTATGACAGTGGTGTGCAGAAGAAAATCTCTGAATGCACAACATGTCAAACCTTGAAGTGGATGATCTACAATAGCAGAAGACCACGAACATACACTCAGTGGCCACTTTATTATGTGAAGAAGGTACCTAATAAAGTGGTCACTGAGAGTATATGGCAAATAAAGATGATCCTTGATCCTAATGCCAGTGTGGTGATACTAAAAAAAATTCTGAGGAACAGAAAGAAAATTAAGCAAACCTTCAAAAAGCAGGAATTGATCAGGGATAGTCAATATGGCTTTGTTAATGACAGAACCAGTCTGACTAACTTCACTGTATTTTAAGAGGTGACCATTCTGTGAACAAGGATAACATAGTTGACATAGTCTTTATTTTTTGGTTGCTATTTTGGGCAATTTTGATTCAGGTGGTCTGCAGTTAACAAACTACATAGCGCTGCACTGAACTGAATTGAATATGCCTGGACTATTTTGATTTTGTGCTTTATATTCTGTGTTTTTTGCTCATTTTTTTCTTTTTTACTGCTTGCGCTATTTGTTTTTTCTTAGCACATAGGGGGTGGTTGATGTTTTTCTTTGAACAGGTTCCAGGGTTTTCTTTGTTTCGTGGCTGTCTGTGGGAAGACAAATCTCAGAGTTGTATACTGCATGCATACTTTGATAATAAATATACTTTGAATCTTGAATCTTTGAACTTTGGTAGGCCTTTATCAAAGACCTGATTCATCTTAAAGAGCCCTTGGTATCCAGGACAACTTAGCAAATTAGGTCCAAAACTGAACTGGTAAAGGAATACAGAGCATGTTGTTCGAGAGTTGCTTTAACGATTGGAAGAATGCGATTGGTTTGGTACTGCAAGGATCGGTGCTGGAATCCTTGCTATTTGTAATGTACATCAACAAACTGAATATATGATTCAGAAGGTACAATTGGTAGGTTCACAGATGACATGGGGATTGATGGTGGTGTTGTAAGAAGCAAGAGAGTAATCTTTGGCTCCAGAATGATATTGATCAGATCGAAATATCAGGAAAAATGTGGATGAAACTTAATCTGGAAAAATGCGAAGCGATGGACTTTGGTGGAATGAAGGCTAGGGTAGCAGGAGCCTACAGAGTAATGAGGATCAGACAGACTTTGGTGTATGTCTCCTCAGATCCCTGAAGCACAAGTAGATCAGATGATGAAGGTAACATATGATACAAACATGAGAAAGTCTGCAGATACTGGAGAGCAACACACACAAAATGCTGGAGGAACTCAGCAAGTCAGGCAGCATCTCTGGAAATGAATAAACCGTCGATGTTTTGGGCCAAGACCCTTCTTCAGGACAGGAAAGGAAGGGAGAAGACACCAGATTAAAAAGTTGGGGGGGGGGAGGATGATAGCTAGAAGGTAATAGGTGAAGCCAAGGGGGTAAGAACAGTAAAGGGCTAGAGAAGAAGGAATCTGATAGAAGAGAGTGGACCATGGGAGAAAGAGAAGGAGGAGGGGCATCGGAGGGAGGTGATGGGCAGGTGAGAAGAGTTAAGAAGCAAGAGTGGGGAACAGAAGAAGAGGAGAGGGGAAGGGAATTTTATTTACCAGTCAGAGAAATGGATGTTCATGCAACCAGGTTGGAGGCTACCCAGATGAAATACAAGGTGTTGCTCCTTCACCCCCTTGGTACAAGAGAAGGCCATGAACCAATGTGTCAGACAACACACATAAAAGTTACTGGTGAATGCAGCAGGCCAGGCAGCATCTCTAGGAAGAGGTACAGTCGACGTTTCAGGCCAACCAATGTGTCAGAATGGGAATGGGTATTGGAATTAAAATGTTTGATATGATATTGTGAAGAAGAGTCTCGGCCTGAGATGCTCACTATCTACTTATTTCCATAGATGCTGCCTGACCTGTTGAATTCCTTCAGCATTTTGTGTGTGTTGCTTTGGATTTCCAGCATCTGCAGACTTGCTCTTGTTTTTGATATGATATAATTGTCTTCCTTAGCCAGGGCCAAGAACATAAGAGTACGGAGGTCATGAGACAACTATGTAAAATATTAGGCCACAGCTAGAATATCCTGTAGTCCTGGTCACAATACTTTGAGAAGGAGGTGCCTGCACTGCACAGGGTCATGAGAAGGTTCACCAGAATGTTGCCTGTGAGGGAACATCTCAGCATGAAGGATAGTCTGAGTTTGTTTTTTGTTGAAGTGGAGAACCTTGAAGTATACACAATTATGAAAGATATACAGTACTGTGCAAAAGACTTAACTATATATACGTATGTACCCTAACTATATATATGTGCCTAGGACTTTTGCACAGTATTGTATTTGTCAACATGGAGCAGAGTGCGAGGGTATAAATCTGGTGGGAACAAAGGATGTTAAGAATGAAGAGGGTGGAGGGGAGGGTGTGGGTCATGTGTCAAAGAAGGAGTGCCAGGGGTCAAGGGGTAAGGGCAGACACGCCCAGCCCTGAGACACCAGGCAAGGTCATTTGATTCCAAACAATCGGCTTATTGATCATTACAGAATGTCTCTCTGGTGCTTCCCACTCCCTCCCCTCTCCCTTCCACTTTAGGTATATACATACAAAAACTTTTACACAGTACTGTAGATAGGGTAGATGATGCAGGGTCCTAATGCAGGATTTTGACTCAAAACATCAACAATTACTTTCCTCTTACAGACATTGAGTTCTTTCAGCAGACTGTTTAATGCTCCAGGTTCCAGCATCTGTGTCTTCTAATAGGTATCTACTCTTTCTCCCTAAGAGTAGCATCTACTGTATATCCAGATGGGAAACACAAGAGATTCTGCTGATGCTGGAAATCCAGAAAAAGCTGGAGGAACTCAGGAGGTCCAGCAGCTTCAACGGAGAGGAATAAATAGTCTACGTTTCCGGCCTGTGACAGACAGCACTCAGTAAACGAACTCCTTACACATGGCATTCACTCACACGCAAACCTTGGCTTGTCACTCTGCTGTCATTGCACTGAGTGTACACACTTCAATAATATCTTCTCATAATGGGTCCAACCAAGCTGATGTGCTTGAGTTGGCTTTATGGTGCCTTTCCCAGCACACAGAGCACAATCTTCCATTTCTTTAGTAATGGGGATGTGTAAGAATGCCTGCAAAAAAAGAACCTCAGGGTTGTATGTACTCTGATAATAAATTTTACTTTGTATCTTGAAATGTGTAAATGCTGTTAGAATACTGTATTTAAGGTTGGTACTTCTGTTTATTTTGTAATATGATTGTACCTACATTGTGGGGTGCATGATATTCTAATTCATGTGTAGTCTTAAGTTAACTTTGTGGGTAATTAAAGATGGTATGTCCAGGTGCCAAAAACAAAGGAGCTCTTCACCCTCAGTAAGGGAGAAAGATGACGGCTGCCAGGAGTTCACACTGGACAACAATAGTACAGAGCTATTACTGTGTTTTCAAGTGATATCTTCTTGTAAATATTGGCAGTTTTCAATATTTTCACTAACTTTTGTAAGTTTCGTTTTTGATGCACCATATAAACACCCTTGCATTAAAATGCTAAGCAATTTCAGCCATTTTCCCTTTGGTCATAATCCACGTTTCTAACAGAGCTGACAGTTTAGATTTAAGGAAGGATGGAGGAGACTTAAAGAGGATACAGGAAGATTTTTTTCCACCCAGAGGGTTATTGAAATCTGGAACACACTGCCTATGGTACTCACACAAGGAGGACGTGGATGAATATCTGAAATGTCATGAAATGCTGGAAAATTTGATTATTATAGATAGGCATCTGTGGTATGCTAAATAGATAATGTGGGCTGAATGGCTTGTCTTCCTGCTGTATAACTTTGTTGTGGGACAGAGATAAGTCTCTACCAAAGGAGGTGTAAGGTTTTCCTTCCCTGCGCTAGCCTATAGGTCCCCTTGGGCAAGGTGTAGCACCTGGTTAGCCCCACCATCAGGGTCACGTGAAACCATGGGAGCAGGTGGTGGACAGTCGTACGAGCAGCCGGTGCAGATCACAAGTCCTGGTTATGCAACCACTGACACCAGGCAGACAGTCTCTGAAGGGTATTGATAATGGCGGGGGAGGGGGGTGTCACCCATCTTGTAAAGACACTGCCCAGAAGAAGGCAATGGTAAACCACTTCTGGAAAAAAAATTTGCCAAGAACAATCGTGGGCATATAAAATAAGATTGCCAACGTCATACAACATGGTATATAATGATGATGATGATGATTGGGTGGAACTCCTGAGCTTCCTCAAGATCATCTCCACGATCCTGTGTATCTGACACTTTCTTTGGCACTTCCAAAGTTTTTGTTTTTTTTAAAGAGAACAGCCTTAGATAAACAATAATATTTGCAGTCAGCCATATTCTATTTTTTTATTTCCTTGCCTCGAAGTACTAAAAGTAAACTTTCTGTCCCTGCAACTAATGGATTAAAAAATCACAGGCCCCAAGAGCATAATTTCCAAATTGGTTCATGGACTTTGCCAGAAACACTAAAGTAGAAACTTCTCCCTTCAGTGTACTGTTTGCCAATTTATACAGCCAAAAGATTTAAATAAATAAACATCAAGGACCTTAAACTAATTAAAACTTGCCTCATCAGATAATTCCCTTAAATCACAAAAACTGGTTCCAAGGCAATATTTTAATTGAATATACAGAGGCAGTGTATTTGAACTATTCCTCCTGATAAACAGCTAATCAAGTCAGTAAAATGCTTTAAAGTGCTTATGGGGACATAACAAAATAGAACAAATTCTAGCTTGAGGGAATAATATTTAAACAGGGAATACTGGAGCATTCAGTCAGCTGAAGAATACATCAAAGAAAATCAAACGCATAATGAAAACAGCAAGGGTATCAATAAGATACCCTCTTGTTTTAAAACTTTTTCCAATCACGATCTTACAATGTTCACCTTGCAGAATTGTTATAGCATTGATTCAGAGTACCTCCAAGAGGACCACATCCATGTCATTGGGTTTGGAGGT
The DNA here is from genome assembly GCF_963921235.1 of Mobula hypostoma. Taxonomy (NCBI): domain Eukaryota; kingdom Metazoa; phylum Chordata; class Chondrichthyes; order Myliobatiformes; family Myliobatidae; genus Mobula; species Mobula hypostoma. The sequence continues at coordinate 59,406,634 of NC_086128.1, read as the reverse complement.
TTGCATGCCTCAATGAACCGGAAAGCTATGTTGGCTGAAGTCAGGGCTTTTGACGTTCTAACTAACCAAGAACTTATTAACCTCCGCTTTAAATATACTTAACGACTTGACCTCCACAGGCTTCCATGACAATGAATTCCACAGATTCACCACCCTGTTGCAAAAGAAATTTTTTCTCATCCCTATTCTAACTGGACGTCCCTCTATTCTGAGGCTGTGCCCTCTGTTCCTAGACTCCCCCACTATAGAAAACATCTTCTCTCCATTCACTCTGTCTCGACCTTTCAATATTCGATAGGTTTCAATGAGATCCTCCCTCATTCTCCTAAACTCCAGACAGTACGAGCCCAGAGCTAGCCTCACATGTTAACCCTTTCATTCCTGGAATCATTCTTGTGAACCTCCTCTGGACCCTCCCAATGCCAGCACACCTTTTCTTAGATAAGGGGCTCAAAACTGCTCACAATACTCAAAGTGCGGTCTGACCATTGCCTTATAAACTGTCAGCATCATATCCTTGCTTTTATATTTTAGTCCTCCTGAAATAAATACTAAAATTGCATTTGCCTTTCTTATCATCGACTCAACCTGCAAGTTAACCTTCAGGGAATATCAAGTCCCTTTGCACCTCTGATTTTTGAATTTTCTCCCTCTTTAACAAATAGTCTGTGCCCTTATTCCTTCTACCAACGTACATGACCATATACTTCTCTACATTATATTCCATCTGCCACTCCTTTACTCATTCCCCCAATCTGTCTAAGCCCCTGATTCCTCAAAACTACCTGCCCCTCCATCTATCTTTGTATTGTCTGCAAACTTGGCCAAAGATATCAATTCTATCATCCAACCCATTGACATATGTATAACAGAAAAGAAGCAGTCTGAATACTGACCCCCCCCCCCTTCCATGGAACAGCATGAGTCACCGGCAGCCAACCAGAATAGGCCGCCTTTATTCCCACTCTTTGCCTCCTGCCAATCAGCCAATCTTCTACCCATGCTAGTATCTTTACTCTAATACTACGAACTCCTATCTTGCTAAGCAGACCTTATCAAAGGCCTCCTGAAAATCCAAGTTAACAAGATCCACTGACTCTCCTTTGTCTATCTTGTTCGCTTTTTCCTCAAGTAATTCTAAAAGATTCATCAACAAAATTTCCCCTTAAGGACTTTGGCCTACTTTATCATGAGCCTCTAAATACCCCAAAACCTTATCCTTAATAATGGACTCCAACATCTTCCCAATCACTGAAGTCAGGCTAACTGGTCTATCATTTTCTTTCTTCTGCCTCCCTCCCTTCTTAAAGAGTGGAGTGGCATTTGCAATTTTCCAGACCTCAGGAACCATTACAGAATCTTGTGATTCTTGAAAGTTCTAAGTTCAAAGTACATTTATTATCAAACATTATACAACCTTGAGATTCGTCTCCTTACAGGCAGCTACAAAACAAGAAATCCAAAAGAACCCATTTAAAAAAAAGATTGACAACACCCAATGGGCAGAGAGAAAAATATTGCGCAAGCAATAAAAGTAAGCAAATAGCATTTAGAATGAAGCCAGGAGCAACCGGAGCAGGCTCACATTTTATACCTCCGCCATCACTTCAGCTACCTCTTTCAGAACCCTGGGATATGGTCCATCTGGTCCAAGTGATTTGTCCAACTTCACACCTTTTAGTTCTGCCTCCTGAGACTATCAACCCTATTCCACCTTAAACCTATTGTTTTTGAAAGCTGCTGTGTCCTAGAAGGTTTCCAACTGGCTGAAATGGAAGCTCATTATAAGAAGGCAAAAACATCCAAATTACACTAGACTTCCAGAATACGAAGTGTCACACACAAAATGCTGGAGAAACTCAGCAGGTCAGGCAGCATCCATGGAAAGGAATAAAGAATCGATGTTTCAGGCTGAGACCCTTTGCCAGGACTAGAAAGAAAGGGGGATGGAGAGAAGGTTTCTTCCCCCTTACTTTCCAGTCCTAATGAAGGGTCCCAGCCAAAAATGTCGACTCTTCATTGCTCTCCATAGATGCTGCCTGACTTGTTGGGTTCCTCCATGGATTTACGTGTGTTACTCTGGATCTATAGTTTCTACGAAATCTCTTGTGTCTCAGAATACTAAAATTTGTCACCTTCTACTCATACCATTTCAGGGAAGCTGTCAAACTGAAATGCATGGTTGCATAAGCAATCATGCTGGTGAATTCTTTGCTTAAAAAAATGAATACACCAAGATTTGCTGGAGTGAAAAAAAAACTATTAACATTTTCTATCCATGAGATATAATGCCCTTCTTTTTCCTTTCTGACAAAAAAAAATGCACTAACTAAAGTAACATTCGTTGTGTAGCTAAGTGATATATAGAAGGCAAGCCAGAGGAAACAACATATAGAGGGAGCTCAAAGCAAAAGAGAGGAAGAGAGGGAATTACAGAATTAGAGATATTGAAAGGCAAGACAAAAAAGTGACAGAAGTGGAAACACCTTCCTTTAGAAGCAGCAGTAATCTTAGCTTCCCCTCTCCCCCTCCATCAATTTATTCTGGCATCTACCCCCTTCCTTTCCAGAACTGATGAAAGGTCCTAACCTGAAACATCAACCGCTTATTCCTTTCCATGGATGATGTATGACCCACTGAGTTCCTCCAGCATTTTGTGTGTGTCTTTAATTGCATCTTAAAACTATATTTATAATCTATTACTACAAATAATAGTATAAGGTAAAGTTACCCACTATAGCAGGGATTCCTAACCTGGGGTCCAGAGACCAGGTAGGGGTCCATGGCATAAAAAAGGTTGGGAAGCCCTTGCTCCATAGGAGTATGCCAACTACCACACCAAACAAAATAATCATTTCAATGGCTTATTTAAAAGCTAAATATTCAACAATTATCATTAACTGTAGTGAAACAAATGTGTGGCAAAATGCAATATGACAAAGCATTTGTTCAACCAAGATATGCAGAGCAGAAGATGTCCACAAGACCAATTCAGAATCCAATAATTGAAAATAAGCTGCGGGAATCTGAAGCAAACAATAAACTTCTGGAGGAACCCAGTGGGGGAGGGCATTACAGAAATAGTTTTTTTTTAGCTTCTATCAGAGCATTAGACATATCATAAGACCACAGACCATAAGACATAGGAGCAGAATTAGGCCATCTGGCCCATCGAGTCTGCCCTGCCATTCAATCATGGCTGATTCTTTTTTTTTCTCCTCCTCAACCCCAGTTCCTGGCCTTCTCCCTGTAACCTTTGATGCCATATATAAGACATCCTTGAGTAACACACGCAATGCTGGAAAAGTTCAGCAGGTCACGTTGAATCTATGGAGAGGAATAAAGAGTCAACATTTTGGGCCAAGGCCTTTCATCAGGACTGGAAAAGAAGGGGGAAGAAGCCAGAATAAGAAGGCTGGGGGAGGGAAAGAGGACAAGCTGGAAGGTGAAAGGTGACACCAGGTGAGAGGGAGGGTGGGTGGTGGGAGGAGGGGGCTGAAGTGAGAAGTTGGGAGGTAATCAGTGAAAGAGGTAAAAAAGGGCTGAAGAAGGAATCTTATAGAAGAGGAGAGTTGACCATGGGAGAAAGAGAAGGAGGCAGATGAGAAGAGAAGGGGTAAAGAGAGAACCAGAATTGGAAATAGAAAAGGGGGGGGGGAGAAATGACTGGAAGATGGTGAAATCAATGTTCATGCTGTTGTTTGTAGGCTACGCAGATGGAATATGAGGTGTTGCTCCTCTAACCTGAGAGGACATTCAGACACATTCTTGGCCAATTTTCTCCAATGATACCAACCAATATAAAAATAATCCAGTCTAGTTCAAGTTCAAGTTTAATTTACATTCAACCATGCATGAATACAGTAAAATGAAACAGTGCTACTCCAGGGCCAAAGTGGAAATCACAGCATCAACAGTCATACACAGCACAAGCCGCATATAGCACATATAAGATGGCAAACACATACAAGGTAGCAAGCACACATAAGATATCAGTAAAACACAGTCACACAAAAAAAACATAGTCCAAAACCCTGAGTCCACGAATGTTGCAGCAGTCTGCAGTCAAACACAATACAGCTTGTCTTCTGCCGAGCAAGCACTTGGGGGGGGGGCAGCACTGACTCCAGCTTGGACGCCACACCACATTGGCCCCAGCAGTCCAGTGGAGCACACCTACTCCAACGTCTCTTTCTGAGGCAGCTGTAAACAGGCACCACCACAGCTTGAGGCCTAATCATTGCCATGACCAAGGCCACCCAACTCCCCCACTGTCTGCCCCTGCCATCTGCCAATAAATCAGCGAATCAGACTTGCAGCATTCCACATTGCAATCACAAGAAAAGTGACCAAGATGATAACTTGCTGTTAGACTGCATACTGCCTTTGTGCATCAACTTTCCCTAATACCTCTCTGACGCAGGCAGCAGCACAACCCACACCAAGTCCAGCTCCTTCAGTTTCTCTGCCAACAACCAACTCGCTGATAGGGTGGACCTACAGTACTTTAAGTTCTTAATGTTCAGTAGGGTCTTGCGATCGTAAAAAATACGTGTACAATAGACAATAACATCTTTGGTTGACCCCGTAGAAGACGCTGGGTCCGAGCACACTGCCATCTTAACAGTAGTCTTTGCTGTAAGGAGTACTACAAGCTACTAAGCTCATAATCATGAATACAAACAATCTCTACAGCTGACTGGAGAACAAAACTCCCCACCTCCCCCCCATCGTAATCACCCTCCTTTTCTACATTCATTCTGAACAATTATTGTACTATGGTCTAATTTTTCACATGTGAACTCAGCAAACTCCCTACTTTGTCCTGCCTGACCTCGCCACAATAGTTTCCCACAGGATAGCAAAGACATTCCAGAACACATGAATGTACTCCTTTAAAAACAAAGTTTGAGTCCAGTTCAAGGCTAGTTAGTGGAATTCTAACTACTGAGTGGAATGCTTGTTTTCCCTCACAGGAGGAATATAACTTCATGAGGCAGGCAGCCACAAGTATAACAATACACCACAAAGCAATAGGCTTCGTTTAGTAACTGTAGGCTTTACAGTGCTCCTTTGTTACTGCAGTGTCATGGCATCATATTGTCAAGTGCATTACCACACCTAGAACCGAATTCCTGCATCAAAGTACATACAGTATATGGCACCATATACAACTCAGAGATTCATTTTCTTGTAGGCATACTCAATAAATCTATAGAATAATAAGCATAACAGAATCAATGAAAGACTGCCCCAACTTGGACGTTCAACCAGAGGGCAGAAGACAACAAACTGTACAATACAAAAAGAAAGAGATAATAATCATAAATAAATAAGCAATAAATATCAAGAATATGAGATGAAGAGTCCTTGAAAGCGAGTCCATTGGTTGTGGGAACATTTTAGTGATGGGGCAAGTGAAGTTGACTGAAGTTATTCCCTTTGGTTCAAGGGTTGAACTTCTCAAAATAAGTATTACTTAATTTGAAATATCATACCACATACGTCATTCCAGACAATTTCTTCATCCGATGGTGGTGATGGAGAGGGTATAGAAGGTTAGAGAACTCAAATTCCAACAATTGAAATTAGAAGATTGACTATCTTCTAATTAGAATTAAAAGGCAGCCATTAGAACTATGACTGTCCGCTAGGAGTCACTGATTTACAGATGGACTAAGACAATTAAAGAAAACAGAATTAGGTAGAATTGACTAGGTAGCACTCAGTGTCAGTAAGACTAACGAATTGATAGTGGACTTCTTGAAGGGAAGGTCAGGAGAACACACATCAGACCATTGAGGGGTCACCAGTGAAAAGAACGAGGAGTTTCAAGTTCCTGGGTATCAGCATGTCAGTGGATCTAAACTGGGCCCAATGCATTGATGTAATCATAAAGAAGGCATACCGATAGCTCTACTTTGTTAGAGTTTGCAGGGATTTGGTATGTCACCAAAGATTTCTACAGATGTACAGTGGAAAGCATTATGACTAGATGCATCATCACCCGGTGTGGAGACTCCAATGCACAGAATTGCAAGAGGCGGAAAACGGTTGTAGACTCAGCCAGCTCCATCATGGGCAGAACCCTTCCTACCATGGAAGACATCTTCAAGAGGGAGTGCCTCAAGAAGACGGCATCCATCACTAAGGACCCTCACCAGATTTCTCAATGGTCCTATTTGAACACTACCTTGTTACTCTTTATTTTGCACTATTTGTTTTGCTATTTAAAGTAATTTTTGTGTCTTTGCCCAATACTGCTACCATAAAGCAACAAGCTACACAACATACAAGTCAGTGACAATACACCTTAATGTTAGTGCCCAGCATTTCAAGATCGACCAAAGGAATGAATCATGTGAGAAAAAGGCCCTCCCCCCAATATTCCTCCACCAAATAAGTGAGAAATTTGATGAGAAAACACATGACAAAAATAGAAACAAAGCCATAGCTGAACTAGATAGAAATGACTACAGGAACTCTGGAATTGCTTCAATGCCTCCACTTTCTATGTGACCAACTTTAAGTTAATTATAGAATTTAGCAACACTAGTAGGCCACTTGATCCCTCAAGCCTGCTCCAAAATTTAATAAGATCACACTGATCTGACTGTAACCCCAAATGCACATTCCTATCTATCCAAGGTAACCTTTCACCCTCTTACTTCAGATACCTATTCATCAAAGCTTAAACAAGATTCAAATACTGTTTCCATCAAACTTTAGAGAAGAGTTTCAAAGTCTCACAAACATCTGAAAAAATACCTCGTCACTACCTTAATAGGTGATCCTTTCTTTTTTATGACCTCTTGTTCCTTACAGAGCATATATCCCTTCTACACTCACCCTTGTCAAGATCCCAACTCAAATTTCAAAGTAAATGTATTAAGAAAGTACATGTATGTCACCATGTACAACACTGAGATTCATTTTCTTGCAGGTGTTCTCAATAAATCTACAGAATAATAACCATAACAGATTCAATATAATACCGCACCAATTTGGGTGTTCAACCAGAGTGCAAAAGACAACAAACTGTACAAATACAAAAAGAAAGAATTAATAATAATAATAAATAAGTAAGCAATAAATATCAAGAACATGAGACAAAGAGTCCTTGAAAGTGAGTCCATTGGTTGTGGGAACATATCAATAATGGGGCAAGTGCAGTTGAGTGAAGTTTTCCCCTCTGGTTCAAGAGCCTGATGGTTGAGGGGTAGTAACTGTTCCTGAACCTGGTGGTGTGAGTTCTGAGGGTCCTGTACCTTCTTCCTGATGGCAGCAGCGAGAAGAGAGCGTGTCCTGTGTGGTGGGGGTCTCTGATGATGGATACTGCTTTTCAGTGACAGTGTTTCATGCAGATGTGCTCAACACTGGAGATGGCTTTACCTGTGATGGATTACCTAATGTGTTTCAATCAAGTTCTCTCTCAGTATTATACATTCCAACAGATACAAGCCTAGCTTTCTCAATCTTTCCCAATAAAATAATTTGCCCAATTCCAGGTATGTCTCATAGATATTCCCTGAACTGCTTCCAATGCATTTGCATCCTTCCATTACAAAGACTACTACTGTTCACAGTTCTCTAGGTGGAGTCTCAGCAAGGACTTAAATAACCAATGCATTACCTTCATAATTTTGCATTTTATAGCTTTATATATAAACAATAGCATGGAAATCTTTCCTAGTTACTTGCTGTACTTACATCCAATTGCCTCTGCAACTTGGAGATTTACAATCCCTCACCATTTAGGAAAAAAATGCATTTCACATTTTTCTACATTATCTCCATTCTGGGTGGCGGAGTGGAGATACGTCTCTACCAAAGGAGGTGTAAGGTGGCAAGATGCTCTTTCCCTCCACTAGCCTGCAGGTCACCCTTGGGCAGGGTGTAGCACCCTCCCCCCCAGATCAGGAACACATGAAACCATGGGAGCAGGTGATGGATGGTCGTATAAGCAGTTGGTGCATATCACAAGTATTGGTTATGCGACCAATGACACCAGGCAGACAATCTCTGAAGAGTATTGGTAATGGCAGGGGTCACCCACCTTGTAAAGACACTGCCTAGAAGAAGGCAATGGCAAAGCACTTCTGTAGAAAAGTTTGCCAAAAACAATCATGGCCAAAGACCATGATTACCCACATCATACAACACAACACATAATGATGGCGACAATACTCCATTCATAAAATCATTCCAATTCCTAGACCTACTTTTATCCCTTAACAGCCTTATGTTTTCCTCACAGCTTATTTTTCTAGCTAACTTCATATCACCAACAAAATTAGCAACCATATATTGGGCCCTTCATTTGAGTCATTTGTAGAATTGTAATAAGTACAGGTCCTAAGATCAATTCTAGTTGTACATTTTGCCAATCCATTTATGCCAATTTTGTGTTTCCTGTTAGCCAGTTAATCTTCTTTACATCACTATTACATTACACTGATACATTACCTCGTACACTATAGGCTTTCATTGTTCACTATAACCTTTAATGGGAATCCTTTTCTAATGCATCTTTATAAATAAGATTTGCTTCCAATGACCATGTGATAGTGTCATGCCTATTAATTTAATGTTTGTGGTCTTTGCAATAATTCTGCATTGTATCTTAAGCAGAGCTAGAGGTGTGACCTTTGTGTGGAAATTCAGATAGATAAGGCAAGGGAAAATTATGACTACCAGCAGGAAGGCTCGACAATGGAATTTCCAGATGAGGACCACTTTGCTGAACAACTTTGCACATCCACCACAAAAGGTAGGATTTTCCGATGGCCACACATTTCAATTCAGCTTCCCATTCCCATTCTAACATGTCAGTCCATGATCTTTTCTACTGCCATGCTAAGACCACACTCTGATTGGAAGAGTAACACCTCATATTCTGCCAGGGTAGCCTCCAACCTGACAACATGAACATTGATTTCTCTAACTTCTAGTAATTTCTATCCCTCCTTTTCCCTCTTTTCCATTGTCTATTCAGGCTCCCCTCTCATCCCATCTCTTCTCCTCACATGCCCATCAGCTCCCTCTGGTGCCCCTCCTCCTTCTCTTTCTTCCATGATCCACTGTCCCCACCTATCAGATTCCTAATACTTCAACTCTTTACTTCTTCCACTTATCACCTCCCAATTTCTCATTTCATCCTCGTTCCCACACCCACCTGCACATTTAGTTGGTCTCACCTATCACCTGCCAGCTTGTACTCCTCCCCCACCCCCCATCAACCTTCTTACTCTGGTACCTGCCCCTTTCTGTCCAGTCCTAGTGAAGGATCTCACCCTGAAATGTTGACTGCTTATTCCTCCCCTGACCTGCTGAGTTCCTCCAACATTTTTTGTGTGTTCAAGATTTTCAGCATCTGAATAATCTCTTCTGTTTATTCCTAGGAATATGTGAAATCTATTTGATGATGGAAAACCTGTTAAGCAATGGGAGAAAATCACGGACTCAGGGAATGACTAAACAGCTACTTTAAAGGCACTATGGGCCATGTGGTCCCCTTCTGCAAATGTACTTCTCTCAGAGGGTTGTCATTCTTTCGAACTCTCATCTCCTAAAGGCAACAGAAGTAGCCTTTAAATAGTTTCAAGTTAGAGGAAGATAGGTAGATATACTTTATAAATCCCGAGGGAAATTTGGTTTCGTTACAGCCGCACCAACCAAGAATAGAGCGTAAATATAGCAATACAAAAAACCCCAACAATCAAACACCAAAATGCAAACTATGTCAGATGGAAAATAAGTCCAGGACCAGTCTATTGGCTCAGGGTGTCTGACCCTCCACGGGAGGAGCTGCACATTCGATGGCCACAGGCAGGAACGACCTCCCGTGCCGCCAAGTGTTGTATTACGGTGGAATGTGGCCGAAGTCCAGCAGTAAAAAGTTCAATATCCAGTCTGCAAACACGTTCCTCGATCGTAATATACCCCGGATTGCACCATCTGTTGTTAGCCAGAACAGTAAGCACCCAACTCCTTTACGCTTACCGCTCTCAGTGTACTTCCAGTCAGCCGGAACGGTATTACCCACCGAACTCCTCTTCTCCATAAGTCTCCATAAGATTCTTGATAAACGAATGGTGAAAGGCCACTCAGTGATAGAAACATAGAGTTTGGATTAAAATCAAATCAGCCTTGATCCTTTGAAGTGGCAGAACAGACAGGATGGGCTAATAGGCCTCCTTTGTCTCCTATGTACACATACACTCAGTGGCCACTTTATTAGGGACACCTATACATCTGCTTATTAATCAGAATCAGAATCAGGTTTATTGTCACCGGCATGTGACGTGAAATTTGTTAACTTAGCAGCAGCAGTTCAATACAATACAAAATCTAGCAGAGAGAGAGAAAAAAAATAATAAATAAAATAAAACATAATAATAAATAAACAAGTAAATCAATTACATATATTGAATAGATTATTAAAAATGTGCAAAAACAGAAATACTGTATACTTAAAAAAAAGTGAAGTAGTGTCCAAGATTTTAAAGTCCATTTAGGAATCTGATGGCAGAGGGGAAGAAGCTGTTCCTGAATCACTGAGTGTGTGCCTTCAGGTTTCTGTACCTCCTACCTGATGGTAACAATGAGAAAAGGGCATGCCCTGGGTGCTGGAGGTCTTTAATAATGGCCGCTGCCTTTCTGAGACACCGCTCGCTAAAGATGTCCTGGGTACTTTGTAGGCTAGTGCCCAAGATGGAGCTGACTAAATTTACAACCTTCTGCAGCTTCTTTCAGTCCTGTGCAGTAGCTCCTCCATACCAGACAGTGATGCAGCCTGTCAGAATGCTCTCCACAGAACAATTATAGAAGTTTTTAAGTGTATTTGTTGACATGCCAAATCGCTTCAAACTCCTAATAAAGTATAGCCACTGTCTTGCCTTCTTTATGACTACATTGATATGTTGGGACCAGGTTAGATCCTCAGAGATCTTGATACCCAAGAACTTGAAGCTGCTCACTCTCTCCACTTCTGATCCCTCTATGAGGATTGGTATGTGTTCCTTTGTCTTACCCTTCCTGAAGTCCACAATCAGCTCTTTCGTCTTACTGATGTTGAATGCCAGGTTGTTACTGTAACACCACTCCTCTAGTTGGTACATCACACTCCTGTACGCCCTCTCGTCACCACCACCTGAGATTCTACCAACAATGGTTGCATCGTCAGCAAATTTATAGATGGCATTTGAGCTATGCCTAGCCACGCAGTCATGTGTATGCAGAGAGTAGAGCAGTGGGCTAAGCACACACCCCTGAGGTGCGCCAGTGCTGATCGTCAATAAAGAGGATATGTTATCACCAATCCGCACAGACGGTGGTCTTCCAGTTAGGAGGTCGAGGATCCAATTATCTAATGCAAATATCTAATCAGCCAATCATGTAGCAGCAACTTAATGCATAAAATCATGCAGACATGATTAAGAGCTTCAGTTGTTCAGACCAAACATCAGAATGGGGAAGAAATGTGATCTAAGTAACTTTGACCATGGAATGATTGTTGGTGCCAGATGGGGACATTGGAGTGTTTCAGAAACGGCTGATCATCTGGGAGTTTCACACACAAATGTCTCTAGAGCAGGAATTCTCAACTTTTTTTTATGCTATGGACCAATACCATTAGGCAATGGGTCCATGGACTGCAGATTGGGAACCTCTGTTCTAGAGTTTATAGAGAATGGTAGGAAAAACAAAACACATTCAGTAAGCGGCATTTTGTGTGCAAAAACACCTTGTTAATGAGAGAGGTTAGAGGAGAATGGCCAGACTGGTTCAAGCTGACAGAAAAGCGATGGTATCTCAAATGACCACATGTTACAACAGTGGTGTGCAGAAGAGCAGCTCTGACCACATAAAACATCGAACCTTGAAGTGGATGAGCTACAGCAGAAGGTCATGAACACGAGGTACCGAATAAAATGGTCACTGAATGTCTGTTCCAATGTAGTAATTTATTTTTATTTTATGTTTATCATTTCTGAATTTTTAATTGTTCCACTGATCTTATTGATTTTACTTTATGAAAAGCTTCGAGCCCTAGGAAGGTGCAGTTCCACTTTTTTCAAATGGAGAACAACCTACCTACAAATCTTGGGGAATACCTTCGTCTCAAAGGCTGGAGTGTTTCAAGAAGTCTGATCATCACAATTTTCTCAAGGATACTTACAGAAATGATCAATAAGCACCAGCCAGTAACAACCACATCTAGGTTATGAATTTTAAGCAGCCTTGAATTCCAATTATTCCTTTACACCAGGGGTTCTTAACCTGGGGTCCACAGATCCCTTGGATGGGAAAAAATTTACATCTTTATTTCACTAAACTCAAACTGAAATTTAGCATTTCCTTCAATTATGAATGTAGGCAGCAAACCGCAGTAGTATTGGCAGTAACTGTGACTTCATCACCAACAGAAATCACAGATATTTTCATATCACATTACAGCTGTTACAAATATCTCAAAATATCATTTACTACTTGTTATTTAATGCGTTAATACAGAAGCACATATATTACAATGTCACTTTTTAAATATTTTGATAATTGTATTCATTATACTGTAATTGGTTTGTAAACCTTTGTACTTTATTTTATATATTTAAATATATTATTCCATGGCATAAAAATGGTTAAGAACCCCTGCTTTACTCTGATGTAGGGTCATGCAATATTTAAATCATCACCTCATTTTAGACATGGTCTACTTTCAAGTTGAGGACTGAACTCTTTCATTACATAACATGCAAAACTGAGAAGAGAAACCAACTCCACTTTCAGTAATCTCTATCATTCAATGAACTGATGTAAACAGTGATATTTAATACCACTGAATTGCTAAGTTAATCTGTTATGTAACCTGTTAAGTTTTTTTAGAATGGTGAAATACAAGTTGACGATTGTCATAAACCATGGAATGTAGTACCAGAATTGCCCCATTATCTTTCACACACCATGCATTTTAAATCTTGCCTGTATTACTAGAGGCAACAAAGCGACAATACAGTGACAAGATCCAGACACAACTCTCCACCAACAACACACACTTAGCAAGGTCTGCACACCATCCCACACTTCAAAGCTAAGCACAGTGGTGCTGCCAACATTGCTGACTCTCTCCCAGATAAGCTAAATCTTTTATACGCCCGGTTCGATGTTGCCAACACTGAGTCCCCAAGGAGAGCCGCCGATGGGACCTGGACCTTGGTCATCTCTGAGGCTGAAGTACACAGGTGTTTCCAACGAGTGGACAGTCGCAAGGCTGCGGGACCGAGCAGCGTCCCAGGAAGGGTACTCAGACTGTGCACGGCACAACTGGCTAGTGTGTTTACAGACATCTTTAATCTCTCCCTCTCCCAGTGCAGAGTGCCCTCCTGCTTCAAAACATCCACCATCATCCCTGTATCTAAATAGACCAAGGTAACATGTCTGAACAACTGGCATCCTGTTGCACTCACTTCAATAACAGGCAAATACTTTGAGAGGCTGGTCAAGGACTACATCTGCAGCTTGTTACCACCCAAACTGAACCCCTACAATTCGCCTACCGATACAACCATTCGACAGATGACGCAATAGCCACTGATCTACACACCTGGAGAAGAGGGATGTTTGTGTGAGAATGCTGTTCTTGGACTACAGTTCAGCATTCAACACCATAATTCCCTCCAGGCTCGACAAGAAGCTCAGAGACCTCGGCCTTCACCCTGCCTTGTGCGGCTGGATCCTGGACTTCCTGTCAGATCGCCGGCAGGCGGTAAGAGTGGGCTCCCTCACCTCTGCCCCTCTGACCCTCCACACAGGAACCATCCAGTGCCCTGACATAAGCCCCCTCCTTTACTCTCTGTATACCCATAACTGTGTCGCCACCCACAGCTCCAATCTGCTAATTAAATTTGCAGGTGATACTAAATTGATTGGCCTTATCTCAAATAATAATGAGGCAGCCTACAGAGAAGTTATTACCCTGACACAGTGGTGTCAAGAAAACAACCTCTCCCTCAATGTCGCAAAAACAAAGGAGCTGGTTGTGGATTACAGGAGGAATGGAGACAGGCTAACCCCTATTGACATCAATGGGTCTGGAGTTGAACAGCTTTTAGTTCCTCGGCATACACATCAACAAGGATCTCACGTGGTCTGTACATACTGGCTGTGTGGTGAAAAAGACACAACAGCGCCTCTTCACCTCAGACGGTTGAGGAAGTTTGTTCTGGGCCCCCAAATCCTAAGGACTTTCTACAGGGGCACCATTGAGAGCATCCTGACTGGCTGCATCACTGCCGGGTATGGGAACTGTACTTCCCTCAATCGCAGGACTCTGCAGAGAGTGGTGTGGACAGCCCAGCACATCTGTAGATGTGAACTTCCAACTATTCAGGACATTTACAAAGACAAGTGCATAAAAAGAACCCAAAGGATCATTGAGGGCGCCGAGTCATCCTGACCACAAACTGTTCCAGTTGCTACCATCTGGGAAATGGTACCGCAGCATAAAAGCCAGGACCAACAGGCTCCGGGACATCTTCTTCCACCAGGCCATCAGACTGCTTAATTCATGCTGATAATATTGTATTTCTACAAAATATAGACTGTTCTGTTGTATATCTTACAGTACGTACTATTTATTACAAATTACTATAATTTGCACATTGCACATTCAGACGGAGACACAACGTAAAGATTTTTACTCCTCATGTATGTGAAGGATGTAAGAAATAAAGTCAATTCAATTATCTAAGGTTTTGAAAAGACCGTGGTTCTCTTCAAACTTGGCTAGGCAAGGTTTATATTTTTGCCTGTCGATGCTAATCAATGATCACGTGCAGCAGGCTCTGGATGGATTCATCTACAAGGTAACACCCTGTCTAGAAACGCCAGTGTTCGTGCCGTTCTGTGGAATCATTATATTCACCTTGGCTTCTGATAAATTCAGTGAGTATCTCTGCTGACAAGCAAAAAGTATGTGCTGCTATTCTCAAAATCCTGGCCCCAACATAAAAAATTGGATCACTGAACTCAAATGAAATCACTGGATGATGATTGTACTAGCACCGTGCTGACACCTGGCTCAGCAATGAAGAAATTATTGCCATGGACATTGTAGATGCCAAGCTATAGAGTGTATTTAAAGCTGATAGGTTCTTGATTAGTAAGGGTGTCAAAGGTTGCAGGGAGAGGACAGGAGAGTGGGGTCAAGAGGGATAAATTAGCCATGATTGAATGGTGAAGCAGACTTGATGGGCCAAATGGCCTAATTCTGTTCCTATGTTTAATGGAAAACCAGATTTCCATCCCTCTTATAAAACCCTCAATTTTCAAACAGACATTTTATAGCCCCTAAACTTTGATGTTACTTCCTGTACTATCAATTCAAATACAATTTGCTGCAATTTCTCTATTATTCCTCAAAATTAAAGACCTTCATCTCCGGAATCATTAAAACTACATTAACATCCACTCAGTGATCTTGACATATTTTCCAAAGTAGGGCAGGAAAAAAATGGACATAAACATTCTAAACTTGCTTTTGCACTTCTTGCACCTAATTATAAAACAAAAATAATTTAAGATTATTTTTCTACATAATTAATTAACCACTCAAAATTCAAAGTAAATTTATTATCAAAGTACATATATGTCACAATATAGAACCCTGAGATTCATTTTCTTGCAGGCATACTCAATAAATCCATAATAGAATAATGACCATAATAGAATTAATGAAAGACCGCATGAACTGGGCATTCAACCAGAGTGCAGAAGACAACAAATTATGCAAATACAAAAATAAAGAAATAATAATAAATAAATAAATATGCAACAAATATCAAGAACATGAGATGAAGAGTCCTTGAAAGTGAGTCCATAGACTGCGGGAACATTTCAATGATAGGGCAAGTGACGTTAAGTGAAGTTATCCCCTTTGGTTCAAGAGCCTGATGATTGAGGGGTAATAACTGTTCCTGAACCTGGTGGTGTGGGACCTGAGGCTCCTGTACCTCCTTCCTGATGGTTGAGGGGTAATAACTGTTCCTGAACCTGGTGGTGTGGGACCTGAGGCTCCTGTATCTCCTTCCTGATGGTTGAGGGGTAATAACTGTTCCTGAACCTGGTGGTGTGAGTCCTGAGGCTCCTGTATCTTCTTTCTGATGCAACAGAGAGAAGAGAGCATGTCCTGGGTGGTGGGGGTCCCTGATGATGGATGCTGCTTTCTTGTGACAGAGTTTCATGTAGATATGCAAAATGGGGGAGGGCTCCAGCTGTTTTTAAAGAACTGTGTATCTCAAAATTCTTACAGCACCTCTAGCTCACTATTTATCTACATTTGTAACACTATTTATGTTGACCATATGCAAGTCAAATATACTTGAACCTATTTGAACACATCATATTTCTCTGCAACATCTTCATCAGGATTTTGCTGACTGTTAAGTACTTTGGCTGATAAATGAGAAAATCAATATATCTAAATATTGACATATGGTGCTACAGGTGTCCCCCGCTTTTCGAACGTTCGCTTTACAAAACCTCACTGTTACGAAAGACCTACATTAGTACCCTGTTTTCGCTAACAGAAGGTGTTTTCAGTGTTACGATAAAAGGCAGCGCGTGCCCCAAGCAGCCGCTCTGCCCTGGATTCGGAACGGCATTGTTTTAACACGTTGTATTGAGCAGCCGTTAGCAAGATGAGTTCTAAGGTATCAGAAAAGCCTGAAAGAGTAAGGGTGTTACACTTAGCGTAAAACTAGACCTAATTAAGCATTTCGATCGTGGTGAACGAAGCAAGGACAAAAGTGAGTTTGGCTTGTGGAAGCTGACGAAGATGATGTTGAAGAGGTTTTGGCATCCCATGACCAAGAACTGATAGAGGAAGAGCTGATGCAATTGGAAGAGAAAAGGATAACAATCGAAACCGAATGCAACCGAACGCAGAAAGTGAAGCAACCGCGTGAGATTTTCGCTGCAATGATAAAGTACGACTTTAATTTTGAAAGGGTACGTAGGTTTAGGGGATATTTGCAGGATGGTTTGAGTGCTTACAAACAGCTGTATGATAGAAAAATGTGCAAGGCTCAGCAGACGACGAACCTCGACCTTCGACATCGAGGTGGGCAGTCATAGGAGAAGATGAGCTGCCTGCCCTGATCGACGATGAGATGACACCCCCGTGTCCTACCACCCGGGCCTCAGACAGATACTGTACCGATTCGCAAAGAACACAGCGGTAGCTGGGAGGCACACAGCACATCTTTAAGAAAAAAGCCAAAATAAACATGCTAATTAATTAGGTGCTGCCTAGCACATAATTGTCGGCCCAGAACAGAGGCGATGCAATCGGCAATCGGCACTGATCTGGGCCGACAATTATGTGCTGGGCAGCACATAATTAATTAGCATGTTTATTTCGGCTTTTTTCTTAAAGATGTGCTGGGTGCCTCCCGGATACCGCTGAGTTCTTCGCGGCAATGTATCGGGTCGGCGGCCCGGAGGGTGGGGGCCACTGCACCACCCAGCCTGCTACGACTCAGTCTAACACACCATCATCAGTGTGCTCAGCGCTGTTTTCCCAATTCCGGTAAGTGATACTACACTGTACATACATTATTTCTACTTTATATAGGCTGTGTATTTTTACGTGTTATTTGGTACATTTGGCAGCTTCATAGTTTAAAGGTTACTGGAGAGCGCGTTTATGCCAACAGCACTTGCGTGAGATTTTCGCTACGGAGATCTGTGCAGACAATCGTTGTAGAGAAGTATTTCTACTTTATATAGGCTGTGTATTTATCATATCATTCCTGCTTTTACTATATGTTACTGTTATTTTAGGTTTTATGTGTTATTTGGCATGATTTGGTAGGTTATTTTTGGCTCACAAAATTTTCCCATATAAATAAATGGTAATTGCTTCTTCGCTTTACGACATTTCAGCTTATGAACCGTTTCATAGGAACGCTGTACCTTCGGATGGCGGGGGACACCTGTGTAGGGATGTTAGTGGAAAGGATGGGGTAGAGAGAGTTTTTAAAATGGAACTTACATAAGAGTATTGCAAATAATGTAAAGATTAAAGATGAAAATCTTGCTGATGAGCCCTTAGCTTATTTCAAAAGTTCATATCAAGAAACTTCCACAAGAGACATCAAGCATCATTTTGCAGATCATGAGATCAGTAATATTCTATAGAAGGACTTTAAGGCTAGAGGAAATAATAGTGAAAACCCCACATTTTCAGTAATGTTAATTCACCGTGGAACACCTCATTTCAATAATTACATATTACTGATAATGACTGCAAGTCTTCAGGAAAATAATACTATACCCAGTCAGGGTAGGACTTACATGGTGACTGGGAGTGGAAGGGCACTGAGGAGTGCAGGAGAACAGAAGGATCTGGAAATACAAATCTGTAATTCCTTAAAAGTGGCGTCACAGATAGATAGGGTTGTAAAAAGAGGTTCAGATACATTTACCTCCATACATCAAAGTATTGAGGAAAGAGTTGTGATGTTATGTTGAAGCTGCATAAGACATTGATGAGGACTAATTTAGGGTATCATGTCCATTTCTGGTCACCCGCCTATAGGAAATATATCAGTAAGATTGAAAGAGTGCAGAGAAAATTTACAAGGATGTTGCTGATTCTTGAGTTAAAGGGAAAGGTTGAATAGGTTTGGACTTTATTCCCTAAAGTGTAGGAGAATGAGGGACGATGCAATAGAGGTATATAAAATTATGAGGGATACAGATACGGCAAATGCAAGCATGCTTTTTCCACTGAGGTTGGGTGAGTCTAGAACTAGAGGTCATGGGTTAAGGGTGAAAGATGAAATGTTTAAGGGGAATATGGGAGAAACTTCTTCAGTGTGTGGTGAGAGTGTGGAACAAGCTGCCAGTAGAAGTGGATGCAGGTTCAATTGCAACATTTCAGAGAAG
Source organism: Mobula hypostoma (assembly GCF_963921235.1). Taxonomy (NCBI): domain Eukaryota; kingdom Metazoa; phylum Chordata; class Chondrichthyes; order Myliobatiformes; family Myliobatidae; genus Mobula; species Mobula hypostoma. The sequence continues at coordinate 59,387,683 of NC_086128.1, read as the reverse complement.
TTTGGATAGGTACATGGATGGGAGGGGTATGGAGGGCTATGGGTCCAGGTGTGGGTCAATGGGCTTACACAGAATACTAGATAAGCATGGACTAGAAGGGCCAAAGAGCCTGCTTCTGTGCTGTAGTGCTCTATGACTCCATACACTCAATACTTCAGTGGCAATTTCAAATTAATGATCATTCGTCTGTTCGTTATGTACCGTGTCGTATGACGTGGGCAATTACGGTCTTTCCCTGACCATGATTGTTCCTGGCAATTTTTTCTACAGAAGTGGTTTGCCATTGTCTTCTTCTGGGCAGTGTCTTTACAAGATGGGTGACCCCCCCACCCCCCCCCAGCCATTATCAATACTCTTCAGAGATTGTCTGCCTGGCATCAGTGGTTGCATAACCAGGACTTGTGATATACACCGGCTGCTCATACGACCATCCACTACCTGCTCCCTTAGCTTCAAGTGACCCTGATCGGGTTGTTAAGCAGGTGCTACACCTTGCCCAAGGGTGATCTGCAGGCTAGAGGAGGGAAGGAGCATCTTACACCTCCTTTGGTAAAGACATATCTCCACCTCGCCACCCAATAATGAACATTATACTAATATTTTTTTCCATGATGCAGAAAGGTACTTCATATGAATGTATTTCTGGTCAAACTGCATTGTGGGGGTGGTGAGGAGGGGAAGGGAGAAAAAAACTTTAAGTGGACTGGACATACAAATCTGTTAAGGTATGGTCAAGTACAATATTTACCAATTGCTGAAGTAATGGCGAGAGTCACCATTACTGCATAAACAAATAAAATCCATTCTTCAGAGAAAAAAAAACAATTATTGTCACTTCTGGTTAGGTTAAAAATTCATGAGCATTTAAATAATTAATCCTGAATCCTGCTCACTTTGGTGAACTAAATAGCATTTTGAATGAGTATCCTTAAACATTCATAACACTTTAATTCTGTCCTCCTTAAAAATTTGTTTGAATTCATCATGAAATCATATCAGTATCTATACTTACTTGTCTCAAAATCACAACCATAGTTCCTTCATCCAAGAGATTCTCTTGAGTTTCAGATTCTTTCACTTGTGAAATGGTCAATGACTATAGATAAACTCTGATAATCCGCTGTCGTGTTGTTCAGAAGTCCCAAAGGTTCAGCGTCTGCCTCAGCCAGTTCTATTTCAAGCAATCCCTTTAATCTCAACCAGACCCCATTCTACATTCTCTTTAACCTCAATGGGGTCCTGTTCCCCCCGCTCCTTTTAACCACACTGAAGCCCATTTCGAACTTGCTTTAAACTCACCAGGAGCTCCGTGTCTTCACACTTCCCTTAAATTCACCTCATTTGTTCGTCATGTACCATGTCATATTCCACCCCAGGATCCTCATTCACTTAGTTCACTGAGGAAAGTATTATACTTCTGTGTAATACTTTTAAAAAAAGCAAAAATTAAAAGTACAATAGGCACAAAATGCTGAAGGAACTCAGTAGGTCAGGCAACATCTATGGAGGGGAATGAAGAGTCGATATTTTGGGCCGAGACCCTTTATAAGGAAGTCAGTAGGTCATCCCACCCCAGTAATCACCTGTTCAATATCCTACCATCCAGCAGGAGATACAAAAATATCTCTGCAAGAGCATCCAGACTGAAAAACAGATTATTCCCCAGGGCTGTCATGCAACATTCCCCCTCCCACCACCCACAGTCCACAGGCACAATGGACAGTCTCTAAATACAATACATGGGCATAATTCTTGATGCTATTTTATACTTAACCATTGTATTTTATAACACTGGGTGGCAGGTGGAGATACATTCTACCAAAGGAGGTGTAAAGCACTCCTTCCCTCCGCTAGCCTGCAGGTCACCCTTGGGTAAGGTGTAGTACCTGCTTAGCCCTTCCGATCAGGGTCACGTGAAATCATGGGAGCAAGTGGTGGATGGTCGTACGAGCAGCCGGTGCAGATCACAAGTCCTGGTTATACGACCACTGATGCCAGGCAGACAATCTCTGAAGAGTATTGATAATGGCTGGGGTCACCCGTCTTGTAAAGTCACTGCCCAGAAGAAGTCATAGTCATACTTTATTGATCGCAAGGGAAATTGGTTTTCGTTATGATTGCACCAACCAAGAATAGACTATAAAGGCAATGGCAAACCAGCTCTGTAGAAAAAATTGCCAAGAACAATCATGGTCATGGAAAGTCCATGATCACCCACGTCATACAACACGGCACATAATGATGATGGTGGTGATTTTATAACATGGGCATGTGCAACTCTTGAATGGAGCAGCTACTGTTTGTTTTAATTTTATAGAATTGTTTATTTTTAATTCAGTTGCACCTTAGATGTCATTCTCAATAACTCAGGCATTATTTTAAATTTCATCATTGTGTTTTTAGTAAATGGACTGCCAGCATACTGCTTGCAGTGAGTGCAGTAGCACTGTAATCTCAAATCTCGTTGTCCTCAGCAATGACAGTGACGCTCTAATCTCTCATTCTGGCCCAAAGGGCCTGTACTGTGCTACGTTCTAAGTATCATAGAGGTTATATGACCGAAAAAGAACAGACACTAAGCCATACAGGAGAAAATAAAAAGGACTACCCAAAGATGAGTCTGGAGATTTTTGAAAAGTGTAGAGACGTGAAGCTGTTAATGGATTAATTCTAGAATGGGGTGTCCAAGACAGTGTCAAATTTGCAGAATGAAATACCCAAAATTCAAATTGGAGGGGGAATAGGGGTTGATATGCTTGTTGCTTTTTTTGTCAGTTTCTTTGTGCAGGAGAGGGGGATTTGTGGGTCAATGTTCTTTTTGCGTTTCGTGTGGAGGAGGGGTTTGGTGGTTGATGTTCTTGTTGCGTTTTTGTTCAGTTTTTTTGTGTGGGTGGAGGGGTACTTGGGGGCTGATGTTCTTGTATCGTGCGTGGGAGGAGGATTGGGGGTTGATGATCGTGTTGCCGTTCTTTTCTTGGTTTCATGACTATCTGGAGAAGAAGAATCTCAGAGTTGTATACTTTGATAATAAATGAATCTTTGAACCTTTGAAAAGGAAGTTCAAGGTAGCTATGCAATTAAGAGGGCATTTGCAAAAGAAGAGTTCAAAATTTCTCTCCATAGATGCTGCCTGACTTGCTGAGTTTTTCCTTCATTTTGTACAGTATGTGTTGTTCAAGATTACTAGCACCTGCAGAATCTCTTGTGTTCAAAATTTAAATGCTTGAATGCAGGATACAGGCAATTCTATATTGGATCACTTAAAGTTTATGGAGGATGGACACTGGAGAAGAGTACACAAACGGTACGATTTATTGGAATAGACATGGAATATCAGAACACAGTACAGGCCCTTCAGCCCACAATATTATGCCAACTTTTTAACCTACTCTAAGATCAATCTAACCCTTCCCTCCTACATAATGCTCCATTTTTCTATTATCCATGTGCCTATCTAAGAATTTCTTAAATACCCCTAATGTATCTGCCTCTAGCACCACCCATGGCAGGGCATTCCTCACAACCACCACTGTCTGTGTAAAGAACCTCCCTCTGACATCCCCCCAGACTTCCTAAAATTAGTCATTTCTGCCCTGGGCAAAAAGTCTCTGGCTATCCACTTTATCATGCCTCTTATTATCTATGATGACAGTCAATCATTATTGATTGTCTATCAATAATTGTTTATTCGTTATGTGCCATGTCATATGACGTGGGTGATCATGGTTTTTCCATGACCATGACTATTCTTGGCAAATTTGTCTACAGAAGTAGATTATCATTGCCTTCTTCTGGGCAGTGTCTTTACAAAACAGGTAACCCTCCCCCCCCCACCCCCCAGCCATTATCAATACTCTTCAGAGATTGTCTGCCTGGTGTCAATGGTCACATCACCAGGACTTGTGATGTCCACCAGCCACTCATATGACCACCCACCACCTGCCCCCATGGCTTCACATGACCCTGATCGGTGGGGGTGGGGGTGGGGGGGGTGTAAAGCAGCTGCTACACTTTGCCCAAGGGTGAGGACAGCAGAAGGAAGGAACACCCTACACCTCCTTTGGTAGAGACGTATCTCCACTTCTCCACCCACATCAACAATAGACAATCAAATACAGGCATTACAGAGTCATACAGCATGGAAACAGACCATTTGGCCTAACTGCTCCATACTGACCAAGACTAGTCACAGTTGTTGACATTTGGCCCATAGCCTTAAAAAACCTTTCCAATCCATTTACCAGCCATTTAGTCTAAATATATGAATACATACACTAGAATAAAATTTATGACTCAGTTTAAAAATGAAATGCATCAACAAAACTTAACATAACTAATAGTTTAGTCTAACTGAATGAGCAGGGTGTGGCATGAAGTCAATGGTGGTTGGATTCGACTGTATAGTTGTTATTTTCCTTGTGGTTTAAATTTCTTATGCTTGTTTGTATTTTAATAATAATCACCCCTATATACATGTAATTGTTCAGTGAGTTTTTTTCAAGTGGTTGTAATTAACTTTGTATCTTTCTGGAAACTTCCTAGTTCCAGTGGCAGGTATAGCATTGCTTGAATAGGGGCTATCTTATTTGTTAATTTAAGCAATGGAATTTGATTGGAAGGTGTGCTCCCAGCAGTCTGGTAAAAGAGGAACAGACCACATTGGTTCATCCTCTTCCTTCTCGTCTCCCTTTTGTCTTTGATTTCTCCTGCCACTATGGGTGACAGGGTGGGAACACATCTGTAACAAAATGTAAAGCGTTCTCTCCCTCCACTAGCCTGCAGGTCACCCTTGGACAAGCTGTAGCGCATGCTTAGTTCCCCCCTCCCCCAAATCAGGCTGATGTGAAGCCATGGGAGCAAATGGTGGATGGTCATATGAGCAGTTAGTGCATATCACAAATCCTGGTTATGTGACCACTGACGCCAGGCAGACAATCTCTGAAGAGTATTGATAATGGCTGGGGTCACCCATCTTGTAAAGACACTTCCCAGAAGAAGGCAATGGCAAACCACTTATGTAGAAAAGTTTGCCAAGAACAATCATGGTCATTGATAAAGAGTATGATCGCCCACGTCATAAGCCACGGTGCATAATGATGATGATTTACCTTGCTTTCGCTCTCCACTGTCTTCCATCCCCTTCCTTATTCTTGTAAGACTTATTAAACAATTGCAAGCAATAGGTTTTATGCCTCATTCTTGACTTCTGAAGAACTTTGGATCACATAAACATTTGGATTCGACAATGGCAAGCAAGCAGGAGACTACAGTGAGACCAAAATGACAGTTATGGTCTTTCAAAGCTGGAGGAAGTATCTCTGAATAACTGCAGTCACCATTTAAGAAAAAAACATGGAATAGCTTCAGAGTAAATAATTGATTAATCATCATCATGCATAATTAATTCAATTACACTTTATTACTGCATAAATTATAGAATCTGATTGTCTATCTGATTATAGCAGGATACAGACTTCCCGAGTGTTGTACAGAAGGAAGCTGTAACAGATTTGATTGCAGAGATATTTACTGCCACTTGTATTCAGTGATAGAACTGACCACAAAGAAGCTGTTGAGCTTATCATGAAGGCAGAATAGCGCATTATGAAACAACTCAATTAAATGTACCACGATCTTCAACTCATGACTGCTAAAACAAAGCTTTTTCTTTAAAAGAACAGTTGCAAATACTGCTGCCATCACTAAATGGACAACTTATCTTTTAATAATCTACTCTGCCATTTTATCAGTGAAGTGCCACTTTCCATTCACCATAGGATTGGAAAACTAAAGTACCAGTAAATCTGCAAGGCAAAGATCACTTTCAGCAGGATGTGGGAGTGTAGGGGAAGGTCAAGAACATTAAATCCAACACAAAATACTTTGCCATTTAGCAACGGCTATTTATGTAGCATGGAATCTCTTGCAACTTAATTCAACATTTTTTTTTAACGAATGGGCATTTGGTCTTAAAATGTATTACATAATCATAAAAAAAAGTAATTCAGAAGCTTTTATCTTTCTCTGCTGGCTTTCATATCTTCCCATTAAATTTAAAAAAGATATTCTAGTTTACTTACCCAAAGGCTTCTTGGAATTAATGTATATAAATATAGCAAAGATTCTCAAAAGGCAGATGTGGGCAGAATAACTCGATATAACTTAACATAACTTGATATAAAAGGGTCAGTAACACCATGAAGGATCCCACCCACCTTGCTCATGGACTGTTTGTCCCACTCCCATCAGGAAAAAGACCGTAGCATCCACACCAGGACCACCAGACTCAAGAACAGTTACTATCCCCAAGCAGTAAGGCTGATGAACACCTCTACCCACTAACCCACCCCACCACACCCCCGATCACCACTACTTTAGAATCTTCTGTCAGTCACTTTAAGTACAGACACTCCTGTGCCTAGCATAATTTTATGGACAATCATTCTATGTATAGAAGCTATCTTATATTTATTGTGTTTTTTATTATTGTGTTCTTTGTCTTATTGTGCTTTTTTTGAACTGCGTCAGATCCAGAATAACTTGTGTATTGGAAATGATATTAAACGATCTTGAAATCTTGAATATAATCAGTTTTAATAATGAAGTATTAATATTGGTCTGAATTCTACCAGCTCTAAATTAACTCCATTTTTTGGTTTGTCAATCTCCGAATTATCCACTCAAGTGCTAAGAATTCATGGATCTCTGCCCCATGAATAAGAAGGCCCAAAGCATTGTTGAGGATTCGTACAACCCATCCCACAATCTCTTTGACCCACTACCATCAGGAAGGAGGAACAGGATCATTAGGACTAGGACTTCCAGACTGAGTCACAGCTTCCTCCACCAGGCTGCGAGATCTCATACCAGCAAGCTGTTATCTGAACTGTTTACTCTTTACCTGTGCTGCTCACTTCATGTGCTTTTTTTAGTTATATTTTATTGATTTGTTTCTGGTAATATTTTGTTTATGTTCCTTAAGGTTGATATAGCTGGGAGTGGTAATTTGCAATAATTTCCAATTTGCGATAATGCAATGTATTCAGTTAGGACATGTTTTTGACCATCATTCTCATGCTGTGACCTGTATGCACCCATACCGGGTGAACGATTAGTCTTTGGGGTACTGCAAGTCTGTGTCTTTGCTGTTGCTTTGCTGCACGCTGGAGTGCTCGGTGGTGGGTGCCAATGCTTTTTTTTTGCCGGTGGGGGAAGGGGGATCATTGCTTGCTGCCGCTTACTTGCGGGAGGGAGGGAAGCTGGGGGAGGACTTTGGGGTTTTAACATTTAACTGTCATTCATTCGTTGGGAGCACTCCTTTGTTTTCGTGGATGGTTTGCGAAGAAAAAGCATTTCAGGATGTATATTGTATACATTTCTCTGACATTAAATGTACCTTTGAAACCTTCGAATTGTTCACATAGAGTTCAAAGTAAATTTATTATCAAAGTACATACATTTTTTTATAGCATCCGTTAGTCTCATGAGACCATGGATTTGTGCCTTGGGAGGTTTCCAGGGCGCAGGCCTGGGCAAGGTTGTATGGAAGACCAGCAGTTGCCCATGCTGCAAGTCTCCCCTCTCCACGCCACCGATGTTGTCCAACAGAAGGCCATTAGGATCCATACAGCTTGGCACCGGTGTCGTCGCAGAGCAATGTGTGGTTAAGTGCCTTGTTCAAGGACACAACACGTTGCCTCAGCCAAGGCTCGAACTAGCGACCTTCAAATCACTAGACGAACGTCTCAACCAGCTGGCCACGCACCCACTTGTACATATGTACAAAGTACATATATATCACCAAATATTGCCCTGAGATTTATTTTCTTGCAGGCATTCACAGTAGAACAAAGAAATACAACAAAATCAATGAAAAACTACACAAACACTGACAAACAACCAATGAGCGAAAGAAGACAATCTGTGCAAATACAAAAAAAAGTATTAAATAATCTGATCTTTTTGGTTTCTTTAATTTTCTCATCTTTATTTTCATTTTGCAAATGACTGGTATGTGGTCGCTTCCACAGTCTGCTCCAGGGTAGCTTTTAGATTGAGTTATCGAGTTTTGAATCTGTTATTGATTGTTATGTAGTTGATTTGATTTTTGTTGTTCCCATCTGGTCTTCTCCATGTCCTTTCCTTCTTGGATGTTGTTTAAATCAAGTGTTGGTGATTATCTGATTGTTTGTTTTACACCATGATATAAGCTTTTCTCCTCTTTCATTTCTTTCTCCCAACCCTTGGTCTCCAACAATATGGTCTTCTCTTTCCTCACCAACTTTTGCATTGAAGTTGCCCATGACTATGATGGCTTCTTGTGATTTGCATTCTTCTAGTGCTTTGTCTAGGGAGTGGTAGAGGCATCAGTTTCTTCCTCTGAGCTTGCCATTGTGGGTGATAGAGATGTTGTTTTGTTGTCCTTTTTGTTTGATTAGCATCATTCTGTCTGAGATATGCCAGTATCCTAGCAGGCTCTTGGATGTTTCTTTGTCTAAGAAGATTGCAACACCCTTTTCATGTTTATCTCCACCAGAGTATATCATCCTGTAGTCGTCTGATTGGGATACTCCAGTGCCTTTCCATCTTATTTCACTTAGGCCTAGGATGCTGACTTCTAGCCTCTTCATTTCTAATTTTACGTTTTCTAGCTTACCAGCTTGGTGCAGGGTTCGACCATTCCAAGTGGCAATTCGCAGTCTCTTGTTCTTGCAGACAGTAGTGGTGTGACGATCTGGGCTCACCTGTCTGTTTACATGATGTCCCATACCGAGCGAGGTGTCCGCACTATTTGGAAGTGGGCTGCCATTTACGCTGCTGTCTTTTACATTTGTGTATATATTAACCATGGTTGTACGAGGGATAAAATACAAGAAGTAGCTTCCCCTTGCTTGCTTCCAATGCAGTGTCTTTACAAGACGGGTGACCCTGAACATTGTCCTATTAAAAGGATCTACTGCTCAGTGTCTGAGAAGCAGGAACCATCGATTGTGTTACTCACAACTTGCCTTCCGCTTCATCCACCACCTGCATTCCGTGGCTTCACTGTAACCCAAGTAGGGAGGCTAACAGTTGCTACACCTTGCCTAAGGGTGACCTGGAGGTAGCTGTGGTTAATGGTAATCTCATTACCCAAAGCAAATGCCCAACAGCCGGAGCAAAAGATGAGAAAATTAAATAAACTAAAAAGATCAGAACCACTGGATTATCAACAGTACAAAACAACCCTCATCTGAAAACAGAATACACAATCAAGGTGAAAAACCATTTTCAATTGTTGCAGGATGAAGGAGGCAAATCTTCCTGGGACATACTGAAGGAATCCATGGTTGTAGCTGCAAAAGAAACCATCCCATGAAAAGAACGGAAAAGTAAGAAGAAATGGATCACTGAAGATATAATACAATTGATGCAACAAAAACAGACCATCAAACTAAGAGACAGCGAAGAATACAAACAACTTGATAAGACAATAAAAAGAAAATGCAGAGAAGCTAAAGACAGATGGCTAAATGAGAAATGCTTACAGATAGAAATGCTACAAACTCATAATCCTGGAATAAAGTTGATGCACAATAAGATTAAAGAACTAACGAGGAAATTACCTTGCTTAGCAAGTGGATGCATCAAGGCAAAAGATGGCAGCTTAATTATGAACAAAGAGGAAATCCTGAACAGATGGACAGAATATATAGAAGAACTTTTTGAAGACCAAAGAGGAGAAAAACCGAACATAAAGAAGAATCTTGAAGGACCTAGAATTCTAAAATCAGAAATTCGAGCAGCTGTAAATAAAACAAAACATAACAGAGCAACTGGTCCAGACAACATCGCTGTTGAAATGATACTGGCCTTAGAAGATTTTGGAATGGAGAAAATAACAGAAATAGCAAATGAAATCTATGATCATGGGGAGGTACCTGATGATTTAAGTAAATCAGTGTTCATCACACTTCCAAAGAAAGAGGGAGAAACAGAATGTGAGTTACATCGTATAATAAGCCTGATGAGCCACGTGGCAAAAATTATTCTCAGAGTAATCATGTTGAGAGCAAGTCGCTGTATAAAACCAGAAATCAGTAAAGAACAATGCGGCTTTGTGGAAAACACTGGAACCAGAAATGCAATTTTCATGCTATGGATGATCTGTGAACGAGCCATCCAGGTACAAAAAGACATCTACCTATGTTTCATTGACTATACAAAAGCTTTTGACACTGTCAGACAGCAAGATCTTCTGGAAATGCTTCAAGATCTTGACATAGATGGGAAAGATATATGTTTCTTAAGAAACTTATACTGGGACCAGACAGCATCCATCAGACTAGAAGGAGAAGTAAGTGAGTATGTGAATATCATGAGAGGAGTCAGGCAAGGTTGTGTCTTTTCACCAGACTTATTCAACCTGTATAGTGAAAATATCTTGAGAAGTATCAAAGACATCAAAGGATTCACAATTGGAGGCCATAATATAAATAACATCAGATATGCTGATGACATCACACTAATAGCTGACTCAGAAACAAAACTTCAAGAACTATAGTGGCAGCAGAAAGTAATCACAGAGGCCTCTCAATCAACACCAAGAAGACAGAAAGCATGGTCATCTCCGGAAAGACAAACATCCCACAACGCGTGATCAAGATCGGAAACACAAACATTAAACAAGTCAACAAATTCAAATATCTTGGCAGCCTAATAACAAGTAATGGCAGGTGCGACACAGGTACCAAATACAGAATAGCAATGGCGAAAGAAGCTTTCCAAAAAACGAAGACCATATTAACTGACAGAAAGATGAGCACATACACTAAAAACAGAATACTGCAGTGCTACATTTATTCTATCCTGACTTATGGAAGTGAGTGCTGGACCATTTCTCCAGCAATGGGAAAGAGACTAGAAGCAGCTGAATTACGGTTCTACAGGCGAATGTTAAAAATACCATGGACCACACACACATCAAATGAAGAAGTTCTCAGAAGAGCCCAAGCAGTTTGATCACTCATACCAACAATAAGAGAAAGACAACTCAGATTCCTAGGACACATCATGCGGAAAGATGAACTAGAAAAACTCATACTCTCTGGAAAGATCAAGGGGAGCAAACCTAGAGGAAGACCTCGGCTTATGTACATCAAAAGCATAGCCAGGTGGCTACACATCAAGGAAATGGAAGTCATCCAAAAAACGAAGGATAGATCTATATGGAAAACCATGGTCACCAAAGTCCACATCGGATATGGTACCTAGACAGACATTAAATAATATTGAGAACATGAGCTGTAGAGATCTTGAAAGTGACTCCATAAGTTGTAGGATCAGTTCAGTGTTGAGATGAGTGAAGTTATCCCCTCTCTTCCTGAAACTTGTAATGTGGGACCTAAGGTTTCTGTACCTCCTTCCCAATGGTAGTAATGGGAAGAGAGCATGGCCTGGACAGTGAGGGCCATTGATGATGGATGCTGCGTTCTTGTGGCAATGTTCTGTGCTCAACAGTGGGAAGCACAGAATTTCTCAGTAACACAGAGGTTACTGGCTCATTTCAACTCTACAGTAATCATGCAATCCATTACTGGACACCACAAACTTAATTGCAACATTTTTTAAAATTTTAAATTGCTTTTTAAAAGCTTCTCCATTCTGATTTCCTGTGGACAGCAGATCTTCCCTCTTTCTACCATCCTTTTTGAAGACCTTCAGCATGTTTCCAGGAATATCAACTCTGCCGTCACCATTTGTAGTCTGTCTTGCTATGCTCTGGCTACAGTATAATGCACTAATAATAATAGAGCCATGCCTGCGGAGGTTTAGAACTGCCACCGTGTCCCAATGCAGCCCTTTCTTGAAAAAAGTACAACCTACTCTGCACATCTCAGGCCATTCAGCAATTGTGTTGGGAACAGTCTTGCAAAAACCACACTCTTCCACAAAACTGACACTGCCTTCTTTTCTGAATCAGTATACATCTGTTCAACACTCAGAACAGTACTACCTCAATACAACATTCTATGTTGAGCCTTTTGATTTTCACCTTATTTATGAACACGTCACATCTGTTATACAAAAAAAATGCCTCACTAGCTCTTTCACACAGTTACGAACAATTTTTCTGATCTAAATCATTAAGGTTCGTATACATAGTTATAGAGTCACAGACCACTACAGCAAAGAAACAGGTCTTTCAGCCCATCTAGTCTGTGCCAAACTGATAGTCTGAATAGTCCCATCGACCCAAGCTGGACCATAGCAAATTTTCCCGAAGTGTGTAGGGTCCATTAAAGTATGGGTGTTGGGGGGGGGGGATTAATGGGAATGTGGCGAGGATAAAATGGATTAGGGTAAACATAGTTGCTTGATGGCTGATGTGGAATTGGTGGACAGAAGGGTCTGTTCCCATGCTGCAACCTTTCACACCTCCATAACCATAAATCACACAAAAACTGTGTGCTATCAGAGAACACTTGAGTGAACATTGCCTCATGCTTGCAACATCTCATTGTTCAGGACTTTTCCAAAAGGAACCTTGTCCTAAAACAATGAACAAATTACATTGACATTTTAATCTCTAGTTTTTCTCATTTAAAAGCTACTGCCTTATAATTTTATGTTTATTTTGATGTACATTTTTTTAAATTACTGAATTTAATCTGACTCAAAACTGAATGTTAAGTGATTCTGGAAAGGATACTATAGTTTTGATGTGGCAAAGCCCCCAGCTTTAAAGCCAATACAGTGAAATACACACAGCAGCCAATTTATTGGGTAACTCCTCTACCTAATGATGGGTTGTAGGGAGGAGATACGTCTCTACTAAAGGAGGTGTAAGGCACTCCTTCCCTCTGCTAGCCTACAGGTCAAGGTGTAGCACCCCATCCACCCCCAATCAGGGTCACATGAAGCCATGGGAGCAGGTGGTGGATGGTCGTATGAGCAGCCGGTGCAGATCACAAGTCCTGGTTATGTGACCACTGACACCAGGCAGACAATCTCTGAAGAGTATTGATAATGGCTGGGGTCACCCATCTTGTAAAGACACTGCCCAGAAGAAGGCAATGGCAAACCACTTCTGCAGAAAAATTTGCAAAGAACAATCATGGCTATGGAAAGACCAGGATCGCCCATGTCATATGACACGGCACATAATGATGTTGAATATGATGATGATGAGCAACACACATCAAAGTTGCTGGTGAACGCAGCAGACCAAGCAGCATCTCTAGGAGGAGGTACAGTCGATGTTTCAGGCTGAGACCCTTCGTCAGGACGTCCTGATGAAGGGTCTCAGCCTGAAACGTCGACTGTACCTCCTCCTAGAGATGCTGCCTGGCCTGCTGTGTTCACCAGCAACTTTAATGTGTGTTGCTTGAATTTCCAGTATCTGCAGAATTCCTCATGATGATGATGATGATACTACTTATGTAGAATTTTTTAAAATTACTGTATTTAATCTGACTCAAAACTGTATGCTAAGTGATTCTATAAAGGATGCCATAGTTCTGTTGTGGCAAAACCCAGCTTTAAAGCCAATACAGCGAAACACACACAATGGTCCCTTTATTAGGTACCTCCTGTACCCAATAACGTGGCCACTGAGTGCATGTCATTGGCATTCTGCTGCTGCAGACCATTCACTTCAAAGTTCGACATGTTGTGCATTCAGAGATGTTCTTCTGCACATCACTGTTGTAACACGTGGTTACTTGAGTTACTGTCGGTTTCCTGTCAGCTTGAACCAGTCTGGCCATTCTCCTCTGACTTCTCTCATTAACAAGGCATTTTCACCCACAGAACTGCTGCTCACTGGATGTTTTTTGTTTTTCGCATCATTCTCTGTAAACTCTAGGGACTGTTATGTGTGAAAATCCCAGGATATCAGCAATTTATGAGACACTCAAACCACCCCGTCTGGCACCAACAATCATTCCACAGTTAACGTCACTTAGATCACATTTCTTCCCCATTCTGATGTTTAGTCTGAACAACTGAATCTCTTGACCATGTCTGCATGTTTTTATGCATTGAGTTGCTGCCACATGATCAGGTAATTCAATATATGCATTAACTCATATGTACCTCATAAAGTGGCAACTGAGTGCAATTTAGCTTCAAGTTGTCTGAATAATTGGGCATATCATCATTCAAATGCAACCTAATCAGGCCAACTAACACCATAAGCAGGAATTCACGCAATTTCAGTACAAAAAGTTAGAGGAAGTTTACATCATAAACGTTAAGTTTGGAAATATACATTGCAAAACTGACACAACAGGAATAAGGTATTGCACTCATGCACAATCACCATATTACATTTATTGATACACCAGAGTTTCCAATGATTTTAGCTACACCCACGCAATCGGAAAAGTTCTCTCCCTTTTCAAATAGTACTTCAAGATTCAAGATTGAAGATTGTTTAATGTAATTTCCAGTACACAAGTGTAAAGGAGAATGAAATAATTGTTCCTTCTGATCTGAAGCAGCAATAAAGAATGCAATAATAAAAAAACCACAATAAATATACAGTAATGTGCAAAAGTCTTAGACACATATATATAGTATGTGGTGCTCCCGGTGTGGCTTCCTGTATATTGGTGACGTAGATTGGGAGACCGCTTCGCCATGCACCAACGCTTCATCTGCCACAAAAAGTGGGATCACCCAGTGGCCACCTATTTTAATTCTATTTCCCATTCCCATTCCGACAAATCAGTCCATGGCCTCCTCTACTGTCGTGATGAGGCCACACTCAGGTTGTAAGAACAACACCTTATATTCCATCTGGGCAGCCCCCAACCTGATGGCACGGACATTGATTTCTCAAACTTTCAGTTATTGCCCTCCTTCCCCCCACCTTCACCGTTCCCCATTCCTATTTCCCTCTCTCACCTCATCTCCTTACCTACCCATCACCTCCTTCGTGTGCTCATCCCCTTCCCTACAAATTCTATAAATTTGCTGACGATGCAACCATTGTTGGTAGAATCTCAGGTGGTGACGAGAGAGCCTACAGGAGTGAGATATGCCAACTAGTGGAGTGGTGTCGCAGCAACAACCTGGCACTCAATGTCAGTAAGACAAAAGAGCTGATTGAGGACTTCAGGAAGGGTAAGACGAAGGAACTCATACCAATCCTCACAGGGGGATCAGAAGTGGAGAGAGTGAGCAGCTTCAAATTCCTGGGTGTCAAGATCTCTGAGGATCTAACCTGGTCCCAACATATCAATGTAGTCATAAAGAAGGCAAGACAGCGGCTATACTTCAGTAGGAGTTTGAAGAGATTTGGTATGTCAACAAATACACTCAAAAACTGCTATAAACGTACCACAGACAGCATTCTGACAGGCTGCATCACTGTCTGGGGTATGGAGGGGCTACTGCACAGGACTGAAAGAAGCTGCAGAGGGTTGTAAATTTAGTCAGCTCCATCTTGGGTACTAGCCAAAGTACCCAGGACATCTTTAGGGAGTGGTGTCTCAGAAAGGCAGCATCCATTATTAAGGGCCTCCAGCACCCAGGGCATGCACTTTTCTCACTGTTACCATCAGGTAGGAGGTACACACTGAAGGCACACACTCAGCGATTCAGGAACAGCTTCTTCCCCTCTACCATCCGATTCCTAAATGGACATTGAACCCATGAACACTACCTCACTTTTTTAATACATGTTATTTCTGTTTTTTAGCATGATTTTTAATCTATTCAATAGATTTGCTTATTAATTTATTATTATTTTTTTCTTCTAGATTATGTATTGCATTGAACTGCTGCTGCTAAGTTAACAAATTTCACGTCACATGCCAGTGATAGTAAACCTGATTCTGATTCCTTTCTTCTATGGCCTTCTGTCCTCTCCTATCGGACTGCCCCTTCTCCAGTCCTTTATCTCTTTCATCAATCAACTTCTCAGCTCTTTATTTCATCCTCTCCTGCTCTCCCAATCTGACCTATCACCTACCACTTTGTACTTCTTCCTCCACTCCCCCCACCTTCTTGCTCTAACTTCTCATCTTTTTTTCCAGTCCTGATGAAGAGTCTTGGCCTGAAATGCCAAGTGTCTACTCTTTTCCATAGATGCTGCCTGGCCGGCTGAGTTCCTCCAGCGTTTTGTGTGTGTCGGTTGGTTATATAGTTAGGGTGCCTAAGACAGTACTGTATTTGTCAACGTGGAGCGGAGAACAAGTTTGTAAATCTGGCGGGAGCAAATGATGTTGGGAATGGAGCACCGTGGGAGGGGTGTGGGGCACGTGGTAGAAAAGGAGTGCCAGGGCAGGGGGTGGCACGGGTGCAGACACACACAGGCCTGAGACACCAGGCAAGGTTATTTGATTCCAGAAAATTAGTTTATTGATCATTACAGAATGTCTCTCTGGTGCTTTCCACTCCCTCCCCTCTCCCTTTCCCTTTTCCCAACCATGATTCCCCTCTCCCTGCCCCCCTTCCCACTCTCAGTCCACAACAGAGATCCATATCAGAATTAGGATTATCATCACTTACATCTGTCATGGAATTTTTTTTTTTTGAAGCAGCAGTGCAGTGCAATACGTAAAATTACTACAGTACTGTGCAAAAGTCTTAGGCACCCTAGCTATATATATGTGCCTAAGACTTTTTCACAGTGATGTAAATATACAAGATAAGTTATATACATAAACTGATTGTATATCCATAAAGTAATGCTAGGCACAGGAATGTCTCCATAAGGTGACTGACGGGAAATAATAAAGTAGTGGTGGTGGGGGGTGTGGAGCGGTGGGTAAGTGGGTGGAGATGTTGATCAGGAAAGTAACCATTTTTGAGTCTGGTGGTCCTGGCTCCATAGCCCCCTCCCTGATGGGAGTGGGACAAACAAACAGTTTGGCACAGATTAAATGGGCCAAAGGGACCTGCTTCTGTGCTGTAGCAGTCTTATGACAATTCCCACTACAGATTGTGAATAAGTTATTATCTGTTTTTGGAAATTGCAAGAAAGTATGAAGATGTGAATCCAGAAGGTAAGATAGTAGAATAAGTTGTTTAAAGCAAACTTAAATATAAGGTCCACATTATTTAAGCGATTGCTGTATTGCTTTTACTTAATTAGTGAGAAATAATGATTGCAATTTCTTAAGCAATCACACACATATGATCAAATAAGTTCCTCAAGATAATTCTTCATTAAACTGCCAGTGGGTGAACTCAACAATGCTCATAACCAAGCAGAGACTGATCAACTAGATAAATTCACAAGAGATTCTACAGATGCCACTTTCAAAAACAAATATTTTGAAAAAGGACTTGGAAATAATCGTAAGGCTCACAATTTCATAGCCCCTTGGTCTATTCCTTCATGGACTCTAATCACTGGAGATTTATCTATACAAGGTATTCTAGTCTCTTGTTTTCACTCCGCTGCCTAAGCCATCATGCTCACTTCCTCCCTGTGTCCACTCCTCCTTCCCTTTCTCCTACGGTCTACTCTCCTCTCCTATCAGATACCTTCTTCTCCAGCCTTTCCTATCCACCTGGCTTTACATATCACCTTCTAACTATCCTCCCTCCCCTCCCTCCACCATTTTATTCTGGCATCTTCCCCCTTCCTTTACACCAAACATCGACTATCTGTTCATTTTCATGGATGCTGCCTGACCTGCTGAGTTCTTCCAGTATTTTGTGTGTGTTGCTTTGGATTTCCAGCATCCGCAGACTTTCTTGTGTTTATGCTTATATCATTTTGTGGCAAGGTTCTACAATTACATGTCTCTCCAAAAAGGGAATCATAATGGATATCTAAGAAGTGCTTAGAAGTAAAAGTGATTTTCCTGGTTTTTGTTTGGTCAATTGCTGCATATTTCCCAACTTTTCTCCACTCGGAGGGCCGTGAGAATGTGGAACGAGCTGCCAGTGCAAGTGGTACATGCGAGCTTGGTTTCAACGTTTAAGAGAAGTTTGGATAGGTACATGGATGGTAGGAGTATGGAGGGCTATGGTCCGGGTGCAAGTCGATGGGAGTAGGCAGTTTAAATGGTTCGGCATGGACTAGATGGACCAAGGGGTCTGTTTCTGTGCTGTTTTCTCCATTAGCAGAACAGTTAGAAGTTCAAAGCACGAGAAGATGTTAACAATTTTCAGGATTATCTTACTTAAATTATGATAAAAGGGTGATCGATACCAAGTAACAATCACTGCCTCAGCAACCTAATCTGGCAAATACATGAAAATTTCTACAAACATACTTAAATGTTAGCCATGGTCATTGGCACTATGAAACCATGGCCATTGAGATCCCATGCTCTCTTCTCACTGTTGCTACTGGACAGGAGGTGCAGGAGCCTGAGGTTGCACACCACCAAGTTCAGGGACAGTTATTACCCTACAACTATCAGGCTCCTGAACTGGCGGAGATAACTTTACTCACCTCAACCCTGAACTGATTCCACAACCTATGGACTCACTTTCAAAGACTCTTCATTTCATGTTCCCAATATTATTTGTTTACCTTTTTTTTGCACAATTTGTCTTCTGCGCACTGGTTGTTTATCATTTTTTTGTGTGTAGCTTTTCATTGATTTTGTTGTACAGGTTTCCCCCGCCATCCGAAGGTACAGCGTTCCTATGAAATGGTTCGTAAGCCGAAATGTCGTAAAGCGAAGAAGCAATTACCATTTATTTATATGGGAAAATTTTGTGAGCGTTCGCAGACCCAAAAATAACCTACCAAATTATGCCAAATAACACATAAAACCTAAAATAACAGTAACATATAGTAAAAGCAGGAATGATTATGATAAATACACAGTCTATATAAAGTAGAATTACTTTCCACAATCATTACTGAACTGTTTTCCGGAGCGAAAATCCCATGCAAGCGCCGTCAGCAGAAAATCTCACGCAAGCGCTGTTGGCAAAAACATTCTCTCCGGTAACCTTTAAGCTATGAAGCTGCCAAATCTACCAAATAACATGTAAAAATACACAGCCTATATAAAGTAGAAATAATGTATGTACAGTGTAGTATCACTTACAGGAATCGGGAAGATAGCTTGCCGAGCACACTGATGATGGTGTGTTAGACTGAGTTGTTGGAGTTTGGGTGGTGCAGTGGCCCCCACCCTCCAGGCCGCTGAGTGATACATTGCCGCGAAGCATGCAGGAATGCAGCGGTAGCCGGGAGGTACACAGCACATCTTTAAGAAAAAGGCTGAAATAAACAAGCTAATTAATTAGGTGCCACCCGACACGTAATTGTCGGCCCAGCTCAGTGCCGATTTCCGATTGCGTCGTCTCTGATCTGGGCCAACAATTACGTGTCGGTGGCACCTAATTAATTAGCGTATTTATTTCAGCTTTTTTCTTAAAGATGTGCTGTGTGCCTCCCCGCTACCGTTGCATTCTCCACGAATCGGTATCTGTCTGTGGCCTGGGGGTTGGGGTGGTGGGACACTGGGGTGTCATCTCGTCGTCTGTTTCCATTAGAGCAGGCAGCTCATCTTCTTCTATCTCTGCCCGCCTCGATGTCGAAGGTCGAGGTTTGCCATCTGCTGTGGCTGATGTGGAAGGCTTGCTTGACTGCTGAGCCTCACGCATTTTTCTATCACACAGTTCTTTAATAAGGACTCAAACCATCCTGCGAATATCTCCTAAACTGACGTACCCTTTCAAAATTAAAGTCGTACTTTATCATTACTCATTCGGTTTCGATTGTTATCCTTTTTTCTTCCAATTGTATCAGCTCTTCATCTGTCATTTCTTGGTGATGGGATGCCAAAACCTCTTCAACATCATGTTCATCAGCTTCCACAAGCCAAACTCGCGTTGTCCTTACTTCGTTCACCACGATCAAAACGCTTAATTATGTCTAGTTTTACCGTAAGTGTAACACCCTTACGAGCTCTTTTAGGCTTTTCCGATACCATAGAACTCATCTTGCAAACGGCTGCTCATAGGCACATGTTAAAGCAAAGCAGTTCCGAATCTGGGGGAGAGCGGCTGCTCGGGGTGCGCGCTGCCTTTTATCGCGCGCTGAATTTCTTTTCGTAACAGTGAAAACACCTTCTGAAAGCGAAAATAGGGTACTAATGTAGGTCTTTCGTAACAGTGAGGTCTCGTAAAGCGAACGTTCGAAAAGCAGGGGACACCTGTATTTCTTTGTTCTACTGTGAATGACTGCAAGGTAATGAATCTGAGGACTGTACACGATGACATATATGTACTCCGTACTTTGAACTTTGCCTCAGCAGCCTAATCTGGCAAACACACAAAAAGCTCTCCAGACATACTTAAATATTAACAATGATCATTGACAATATTCATGCCATTGATTCAGAAGTATCTGAGACCCTCTCCAGATAAATAAGCATAAAGTCTGAGTAGATATTTCAGTGCTCTACTCAAGGAGCTTTGTACAATGACAAGTGCCTCCTTCAGATGATATTCTAGACCACAATCCTATCTGACATCTCAAATGAATAGAAAGACACTAAAATGATACTTAGAAGAAGAGCAGATGTATTGGCCAATCCTTCCATCAATGTCACAACTGATCATCAGTTGGTAACAGTGAGGTCCTGGCATGCATTAGCAGCTATATTTCTTACAAGACAAAACTATGCCTCAAAAGTATGTTTTTGACTAAACCACTTCAGGATGTTCTATGATTAAGGGAAGTACATTTTTTTCTTTATAGTGTTACGAGAATGCACATAAAATTAAGATGTTTGCTGGCCTGGGCTAGCATCAGTGGCATCAGCAGTTGGTCTGCCACCTGCCCTCAGGGGAAGGAGAGATAAGGAACAATGGAGCAGCGTCTGGTGATGTGTAATGAAGGGATGTGGGAGAGAGAGCTGTCTGGAGCGGCTCCCCCCCTTTGAACCCTGAACTGTTTGAAGTGGTGGACAGGCGATACCCCAGCAGGGGGATAAAAAGGGACAGGTTCGCTAAGACAGAAACACACGCCACCCGAGGTAACGAGACCCTGGAAGCGGTGCGCCTCTCACGAGTGGGTGAGAAGCATCAGACAACGACAAGGGTGGAAAGGTACGATCAGCGGGAACCCGGTGTGTGTCCGCCCTTGCCTGGGTGCCGGGTTCACTGCAGAGGATCGACCGCATCTGGAGGAGGGGTCACAGTCGGTGACCTCAGGTGACATCACCAAGGACCCGCCCAAAAGTTGCTTGTGAGCCATCCCGCCGGTCTGTGAGTGAAGCCGTGTCTGAATGATCAGTTGTTCCTGTTCTCTCTCTCTCTCCCCCCACGTTGTCCATCGCCATGGCAACGATTACTGCGAACTGAACTACTAAACTGGACTGAACTTTGAGTCACTTTGAAATTTGGTCATTTACCCCTAGACAACGATAGAGCTTGATTGATGCTGTTATCTTAATTCTGTGCACATGTGTGGTTATCATTGTTGAATTGTTGCATTTATTATCCTTTCGATTACTGTGTTGCTTGTTTCTTTAATAAAACTTTCCTAGTTCTAGTACTCCAGACTCCAACTGAGTGATCCATTTCTGCTGGTTTGGCAACCCAGTTACGGGGTACGTAACAATAGACATGGGAAAACCATCTAGTCATAATTGAACTAAACAAGCTTTCAATGTCCAGGTACCACGTACCTTACAGGAACAGAACCCGATTCTTAATTACCATGAATACTCTGAATCTGCAGTCTTCACCACCCTCCTCTTTGTAAAAACAAAACACGCTCTGATCCTCTCTACCCTTGCAGCCTCAATGTTCAAAGCAAATTTATTATCAAAGTACCACGTACAACCCACCAACACACCCGAGGGCAGCCCAGAAAAGTTGCCACACATTCCAGCGCCAACACAGCATGCCCACTAATGCTTGGCAGAACAACACAGAACACAATAAGCAACAAAACAACAGCAAAAGAAGCCCCGTTCCTCCCTCCCATCCCCGCATATACACAGTCCTTTAACCCCAGGACGGGCCTTTGCCAAGTGGTACAGTCAGCAGCAACCTCCTCCAGGTCCTCGGGTCTGATCTTGCACTTCATTAAAGCATTCTTCATCTGATCCTTATAGTGCTTTTTCGGCCTTCCAGCTGAGTGTCGACCATGATGTAGCTGGCCGTATATCATTCTGCGGGGTAGCCGACATGGGGGCATCCTTATCACGTGCCCCAGCCACTGCAGCTGACGCTGGGTGATCATGGCCTCAATACTCCTGCAGTTGGTCTTTACAAGTATTTCAGTGTGAGGCACCCGCTCATGTCAGGTAATTCCCAGGATGTGCTGGAGGCAGCTTATGTGGAAGTGCCCAAGGACTTGATGTGACGGCTGTAGGTTACCCAAGCTTCATAGCCATAAAGGAAGGTGGTGACCTTTGTGTAGGGACGAAGGCTCCTGTTCTGAAAGACTCTACGCCAAAGTCTCCCAAAGGCAGCTGATGCCTGTTTAATGCAGCTCTGGATGTCATTGTCAATGCCACTATCCTCAGAGAGAATGCTCCCCAGATATTTGAAAGATCTGTGTGTGGGTGGGAGTATTTGCTCACAGGGTGTGTGTGAAGCATCTAGTGCAGTAGTGAACAATGCCTGATCTCATAACCATAACCCTAAGCTGAGAAACATTTATAGTAGCAACAGAACCATAAGAAAATTCTGCTAAACCATTTTAAACTCTATTTTAGGTTCACAAACGCAATTTAGCCTTCTTCACTCAGGGTAGTAAATTCCAAGTGGGAAGAGATCCTCAATCCCAAAGGGCTGTGAGAGTACAATCAAGATCAGTCACAGTTGCAATTAATCAATTTCTGAATATCAATGAATGATATGTGAGGACAGAGCTGTAAAAAGCTGAATTGAAATGACAGAGAAAGTTGGAGGCAACACACACAAAATGCTGGAGGAACTCAGCAGGCCAGGCAGCATCTCTGGAAAGAAGTACAGTCGACATTTCAGGCCAAAACCCTTCGGCAGGACTGGAGCAAAAAAGCTGAGGAGTAGAGTTAGAAGGTGGGGGGGGAGGGGAAGCAGAGAGAGAACCACCAGGTGATAGGTGAAACCTAGAGGGGGAGGGATTAAGTAAAGAGCTGAGAGGTCAACTGGTGAAAGAGACAGAAGGCTATGGAAGAAAGAAAAAGGGGGAGGAGCATAAGAGGGAGGTGATGCATGGGCAAGGAAATATGGTGAGAGAGGGAAAAGGGGATGAGAAATGGTGAAGGAGAGGGGTGTGGGGGCATTACCAGAAGTTCAAGAAATCAGTGTTCATGCCATCAGGTTGGAGGCTACCCAAACAGAATATAAGGTGTTGTTCCTCCAACCTAAGTGAGGCCTCATCACGACAGTGGAGGAGGTCATGGATGGACATATTGGTATGGGAATGGGAAGTGGAATTAAAATGAGTGGCCACTGGGAGATCCCGCTTGTTCTGGCGGACGGAGCATAGATGCTCGGTTGCTTGGATTTCCAGCATCTGCAGATTTTCTCTTGTTTAAGACAGTTGGGGGAGCTAAATGGCCTAATTCTGCTCTTAATTGGTATGCTTTTTTGTTTATTTAGAGATATAGCGCAGAACAGGCCCTTCCAGCCCTCCCAATTCAACTGTAAAGTCTTCCTTCATGGTAATGTCACTAAACTCTACAACCGATTATTTAAATCAGAGATGCTTTAAAGTCTATCACAGATGCAAATATTTTTGAGTAACACACACAAAATGCTGGAGAAACTCAACAGGTCAGGCAGCATCTATGGAAATGCCGACTCTTTATTCCTTTCCACCGCTGCTGCCTGACCTGCTGAGTTCCTGATGAAAGGTCTCGGGCAGAAACGTTGATTCTTTATTCCTCTCCATTGATGCTGCCTGACCTGTTGAGTTCTTCCAGTATTTTATGTGTGTGTTACTCTGTATTTTCAACATCTGCAGAATCTCTTGTGTTTTAAATATTTTTGAACCGATGTTTGGATCATTTCTGAAGCTTAAAAGTGTAGGCGTGAGTATTCAAACAGGAACAAAGAAATATGCCTTTTATTACTCTCCTTGACCAATTTATGCCACAACCACAAAGACATCAGTGATTAATTATTTACCTACGTCAAGTGCATAAGGGAAAATAGGCCATGAACATCACTACCCAGGCTAAGGTTGTCAGCTTCTGCCTCAATTCCTATTTTCAGACTTTAATTATTCCGAATGACCTACTTCTGAAAACTCAAAACTAGGCTTACTTACTTTAAAATATATATTATATAAAGGCTGGCAATTAAAAAGATCAACTTTCTACTGCAGAGGACAGATGGTTCCCACCACACTGTGTGGCAAAGGACCTGGGGAGGGAAGAGGAGGAAAACTCTGAGCTCAAACCTCCGCTGCCTTGCAGCTATGGGAAAGGCTTCGGGAGTAAACCCCAAAGAAAAATCTGAAGTTGGAATCCCTAAGGCAGTCCTACGTTGAGTTCAACGCTGAATGGCAACTCCTGCGACAGTAGTGCCAATCTGTATTGGTCTCTGTCGTTCCTTTGGATTCATCAGCTGCATGGAAAGGGGGAGCTTGCTAAATGGGCAACAGTTTACTCTCCAGGCTTGTACTGCCCAGACTTGTGTATCAACTTGAACAGTTAGGAAACAACATCGATGGTTGACCTCGACTAATGGAGGGCCGTTGCTCACACAGAGGCAATCCAAACAAATACTCAGAGATTCAGGCTTTATCTGCCCACATTAACTAGCTTGATGTTTCATAATTCCACAGCCAGGAAACAATTCTGCATTACTTTAACTACTTTCACTTATACTAGCAGTTTATGTAATTAGCCCATATTGGCTTTCACCTTCTACATCAGGTGTATTGCTTCTGTCAACTACCCAATGTAACACCAGCACCAGCCTACCCACCATCAAGGACATACACTCACTGGCCACTTTATTAGGTACCACCTTTGTGGTCTTCGACTGCTATAGCCCAACCACTTTAAAATTCAATGTGTTCTTCTGCACACCACTGTTTAATGCATGGTTATCTGAGTTAGCGTCGACTTCCCATCAGCTCAAAGTTCAAAGTAAATTTATTATCAAAGTACAGATATATCACTATATACAACCCTGAGATTCATTTTCTTGTGGGCATTCACAGTAAATACAAGAAACACAACAGAATCAAAGGAAGACCACACCCAACAGAATGGGCAAACAACCAGTGTGCTAAGGACAACAAACTGTGCAAATACAAAAAGAACAATAATAATAATCCAACACATTACAGGATCCTGCAGCAGTTTAACTCAATCTGATTACTTACTCAAGCACACAAAGCTGGGCGGCAGTGTTAGCTGTGAGGAGGATGCTAAGAGGATGCAGGGTGACTTGGATAGGTTGGGTGAGTGGGCAAATTCATGGCAGATGCAATTTAATGTGGATAAATGTGAAGTTATCCACTTTGGTGGCAAAAACAGGAAAACAGATTATTATCTGAATGGTGGCCGATTAGGAAAAGGGAAGGTGCAACGAGACCTGGGTGTCATTATACACCAGTCATTGAAAGTGGGCATGCAGGTACAGCAGGCGGTGAAAAAGGCGAATGGTATGCTGGCATTTATAGCGAGAGGATTCGAGTACAGGAGCAGGGAGGTACTACTGCAGTTGTACAAGGCCTTGGTGAGACCACACCTGGAGTATTGTGTGCAGTTTTGGTCCCCTAATCTGAGGAAAGACATCTTGCCATAGAGGGAGTACAAAGAAGGTTCACCAGATTGATTCCTGGGATGGCAGGACTTTCATATGATGAAAGACTGGATGAACTAGGCTTATACTCGTTGGAATTTAGAAGATTGAGGGGGGATCTGATTGAAACGTATAAAATCTTAAAGGGAGTGGACAGGCTAGATGCAGGAAGATTGTTCCCAATGTTGGGGAAGTCCAGAACGAGGGGTCACAGTTTGAGGATAAAGAGGAAGCCTTTTAGGACCGAGATTAGGAAAAACTTCTTCACACAGAGAGTGGTGAATCTGTGGAATTCTCTGCCACAGGAAACAGTTGAGGCCAGTTCATTGGTGATATTTAAGAGGGAGTTAGATATGGCCCTTGTGGCTGAAGGGATCAGGGGGTATGGAGGGAAGGCTGGTACAGGGTTCTGAGTTGGATGATCAGCCATGATCATACGGAATGGCGGTGCAGGCTCAAAAGGCCGAATGGCCTACTCCTGCACCTATTTTCTATGTTTCTATGTTTCTAATCAAGTGGCAAACATCATTCACCAAAATCTTGCTTTAAAATACAAACTCATAAAAGACACCATACCTTATTATAAACACAAGCCTGATCCAGTTTTAGAGTCAGAGTCCTACAAATTACATTACAACCAATAGATAGGAGAATCCATAATAACTGTCCGGATATAATAAAACAGAATAAACAAGTAAGAACTTGTTTAATAGATATAACCATTCCAAACACACACAACATACAGAAATCAATAAGTGAAAAACATCAGAAATATCCGGAATTAAAAGAGGAAATTGAAAGATTTTGGAACATGAACAGAGTACGTATACATTGTCCCAATAATAATTTCAACAGCTGGTGTCATCTCAAAGTCACTACACAATAGCATTAAACAATTAGGCCTACACAGCAATATCTATATAAATCTTCAGAAAGCCACAATACTAAACACCACCAGAATAGTCCAAAAGTTCCTAGCAATTGAGAATTGAGAGTGCTTGGCTATGCCCATACCTCAGGTTTTACCAGTTTGACTGAGAAAAAATAAAATACAACAATAATAATAATGTAGCGGTTACGTGAAAAACCAAAACCACGGAGAGACTGAGTGAGGGATTCAACACTGTGTGACGCGCTTCCAAGTAACTGAGTTCCAAGTCGAAAAAAGTACGTTTGATCTTTTACTACGAAACCAGTAAAGACAACCAACAAAGACGAATGATCAAAAATAGCAATGAAAACTAACGAAAGTAGTGTAGCAATAGTGAAATTAGTGCAATTAACAGTCAATAAAAAATATCCATTCCGACTGTCTCTCTCTGACGAAACTAATGGTACAAAGAGTGAATATGTGACTATATTCCTTTACTTCTACCACACCCAACCCATGTGACAAATTACCATAACCCATAATAAAAATGCACAACACTAATACAATACAGACAGAAAATAGATACGTGGCTCCTACAAATAATATCCATCACAGATGCTGCCTGGTCCCCCTGCTTTCCTCCAGCAGATCATTTCTTACTCCAGATTCTAGCCTGAAGTTTCTTGTGTGTCCATTTCTACCAGACAATTTGTCATTTCCACCTTAATCTCCCAGTCCTGCCCAGAGCTGTCGCTAATGAAGCACAATTTTCCAGTTAAGGGTCCCTCTCGTGACAGTGAGCATCTTTTAAGCATGGCCTATCAGGAAATAAAATCTCAGAACAAGAGTTAAGGAAAGAAAGGTGAAAAAAGTGAAAGGGTTACCCACCCCAAGCAACGTCATGAACTTCCTTATGAAGAGTGACACACTGGTATTTTTGGAAGCTTGAAAATGGGGCTTCAGCATATCCTTTCAAAATGTGAAATGTATGTAATGTAGGAAATCTTCAGAAGGGTAGAATAAAAAGGAAGATCAAATAAATTAGCAAAAACTACAATAATTATTTGGCAAAAAAATCTATTTGAATTGGCTAACTTGTTCCAATTCAACTAATATATTGCTCAGTAATAAGAAAACAGTATCAATCTGAATTTTTGCCACAGTTCTATCAACAGCCCAGTTGAACCTGATTCTATTTAAACAATCTCCTTCAAAAGATAATTGGCAGGTCATCTTTTTTGAACTACGCTCCCAAACTGTGGAACTCAATACTCAAGACTATAAGGAATGCAGACTCAGTTGACACTTTTAAATGCCAGCTCAAAAGCTACTTCTTTAATCTTGCTTTTCACTAACATCTTTTTGTCTTTTATTTTCATGTTTGCACTTTATCTCACTGTAAAGCAATTTGAACTACTTCATTTGTATGAAAAATGCTCTATAAATAAGTTGTTATTATTATTATTGTGTTAATGATGATAGGCTGAGTTGCTTCTGTATCTGAAAGCTCTATTATCTTTCAAAGCAGCACTGTAATTTTCCTGGAGCACACATCGGTACAAACACCATGAACATCCTGTACCCAAGCGGGTTGGCATGGAAATGTATTTAGGTCCAAATTTTGAGTCCTTTGAAATGGCTTGTTTGCTTTCTAAAAAAAGCAATGAAGATAGTTTATTGCATTAAGAACTGTGTATCTCCTAAAACATGTAACATTCAATATTACCGCTCACCTTCCCTCAAATTCTCACACATTTTAGATGGCTTGTGCTGCCTTAAAGATTCAAAGATTCAAGATTCAAAAAACTTTATTGTCATTCTAACCATACATCAGCTGTGCAGGGCAGAATGAGACAGCGTTTCTCAGGGGCAGTGCAATCATAACATAACAAACGCAACACTAAATAATAAACATAACAATAAATAGTAAAACACAACAGCCACATGTCAGTTAAAATCAGTTATAAGTGTCCAGTGTAAGTTAGAAGTGTCCAAAGCAGAGTCAGGTGGAGCAGCTATTTAGCAGTCTGACTGCCTGTGGGAGGAAGCTGTTTAGTAACCTTGTGGTTTTAGTTTTGATGCTCCTGTAACGTTTGCCTGATGGCAGAAGAACAAACAGTTCATGGAGAGAGTGTGAGGGGTCTTTAATGATGTACCGTGTCTTCTGGAGGCATCGACTCTGAAAGAGGTCTTGGACAGAAGGTATGGAGACACTAATAAACTTCTCTGCTCCCCTAACCACCCTCTGCAAGGCTTTTTTGTCGACAGCATTGCAGCTGGAGTACCACGTTGTGATGCAAAAGGTCAGCACATTCTCAACCACGCCTCTGTAGAGTGCAGTTAAGATGTTAATGGGGAGTGATGCTTGTTTAAGCTTCCTCAGAAAGTGCAATCTCTGCTGGGCCCGTTTCACAATCCCAGTGGTGTTCCTGGACCAGGTGAGATTGTCCGAGATCTGCACCCCAAGGAACTTGATGTTTTCCACTCTCTCCACTGTGGAGCCGCTGATGCTGAGGGGTGTGTGCTCAGGTTGAGACCGTCTAAAATCGACGATCATCTCCTTGGTTTTGGTGACATTAAGCATCAAGTTGTTATCCCTGCACCAGCTCTCTAGGTGTTTGACCTCCTCCCTGTACATTGTTTCATCATTTTTGCTGATGAGCCCCACCACTGTGGTAACAACAAATGAAAGTTGTTATAGCCAGGGGGTGGTAATGGGGATAAGCTCCTGCTACTTATTAAATGCTCCTAATGGCATACAACTCAAATAGGCTCTGACAATCAAGTCCACTTTCTGGCCTTCACTTGTGGCTCAGCTACTAAGCCCAGCAAAACCATATGTAATGATGAGAGAATGATGCAAAGGCGGGTTACTGGCATCTTAAAACCAGTCACTTAAAATAAGGCAGATAGGGCTCATCAGCCGTGGTTGGCAACTCATCTAGAAGAGAAACTCTGTTCTCAAACCTGCGCTGTCTTCTGGCTATGCCCGCTTATGGGGAAGGTTTCGTCAGTAAACCCCGAGGGAAAAATCCAGAGCTGGAGTTCCAAAGGCAGTCCTACGTTGTTCAATGCTGACTGACAATTCCTGCGACGCTGCTGGCGCTAAACTGTATCAGTCTCTGCCGTTCCTTTGGGTTCATCAGAAGCGTGGAGGGGGGAGCCTGCTACATGGGCAACAGCTTGCCCTCCATACTGTACTGCCCGGACTTGCATATCTAGACAGCTAGGTCGCATCATTCATGGTCGGCCCTGACTGACCGAGGCCTCCGATGCTGCCTTATAAACCTACAACTCAATGACTTGATCTCAGTTTTGCTTTATGTTTTCCACTCTTGCACCTGTTCACCACCTACAAGGTTTTTGCAAACCTCATGAACAGACATGAAGACCATAAGAAATAAGAATAAATGGCAAAAGGGTAGGCATTACATTTGGGAAATTGAAAAGCAATGCAATGCTAATGGAGAATGGTAAGGAGATAGACACTGTTGCCTACAGCAATGAGGAGCCAAAAAGGCTATGTTGCATTCACAGTGTCAGCATTAAGGACATCTACCTTGGGCCTAGACCCTGGGCCTGGAGTGGAAGGGGATAAATAGATCCAGCTGTTAGGATCCACATGATATAGGTTAAGGGAGGAGGCTCCACTGAAGAAGTACAAGTAGCTAGGATCTAAATTATAAAGCAAATGCACAAAATGTAATAACTCTGCATAACTACCCAAGTCTCATGCAAGCTGGCATGCCAGTAATAAGAACAGAGAATCAAATGTACGCTTGAATAACTGGCGTAAAAAGAATGGGTTTCAATTCATGTACAAGACAAAGAGGAAGAGATTGAGATTGAGACCAGAGTCCCAGCAAATTGCATATTTAAGGCTCCAGATAAGGTTTTAAACCAAGTACAGTAGCTTAGAGACAGAATGAGGGCAAAAAAAAGGTTCCTATGATAAGTTTAAGAAATTAAGGAATGAAAACTCAATGTATTGAGTGCAGGAGATTAAATGTTATGTTGAAGTTGTATAAGACGTTGGTGAGGCCTAATTTGGAGTATTGTATGCAGTTTTGGTCACCAACCTACAGGAAAGATGTAAATAAGGTTGAAAGAGTACAGAGAAAATTTACAAGGATGTTGTCAGGTCTGGAAGACCTGAGTTATATGGAAATACTGAAATAGGTTAAGACTTTATTCTTTAGAACATAGAAGATTGAGGGGAGATTTGAGGGGTACAGATAGGGTAAATGCAAGCAGGCTTTTTCCACTGAGGTTGGGCAAGACTACAACTGGAGGTCATGGGTTAAGGGTGAAAGGTGAAAAGTTTAAGGAGAACATGAGGGGAAACTTCTTCACTCAAGAGGGTCTTAAGAGTGTGGAATGAGCCGCCAGCACAAGTGGTGTATGCAAGTTCGATTTCAATGTTTAAGAGAAGTTTGGATAGGTATATGGATGGTAGGGTTATGGACCCGGTGCAGATCGATGGGACCAAACAGTTTAAATGGTTCAGCATGGACTCGATGAGCTGAAAGGCCTGTTTCTGTGCTGTACTTGTCTATGGCTCTATGACTCTGAGACAATATGATAATACAGAGAAGCAAAATGGGTAACAACCAGAATTTCTC
The DNA here is from genome assembly GCF_963921235.1 of Mobula hypostoma. Classification (NCBI taxonomy): domain Eukaryota; kingdom Metazoa; phylum Chordata; class Chondrichthyes; order Myliobatiformes; family Myliobatidae; genus Mobula; species Mobula hypostoma. Next base: position 59,356,528 of record NC_086128.1, on the reverse strand, counting down.
AGGATGGTCAAGAGCAAACAAACTCCAAATTGGAAAAGGCAAGTTTAAAAAAAATTAAAAAAAGATTTGGAAATACTCAGCACCTCAGACTGGATCTGTGGAGAGGCAAACTGCTAATGACCTTTAAACAGAACTAAAGAGAGTTCTCTCTTTCTCTTGAACTTTAAACACTTCCTAAATCCCAAACTCAGCCTCATCCCCAGCCAAAACAGCTGTAACTATAAAAACACACTGTAAATCTGAAACTTACAGCCAGGATTCCACAAGTAAAAGGTCAGGAAAGTTTGTTCTGTAAAGTCTAACTAGCATACCCATTTGCAATTTCTAGGTCATTGAGTTCATTTTCAAAGGCAAGGTAGCTCAGAAAAAAATTATGTCAGGCAGAACTTCCATCAGCTGCTGGTGATCAGCAAACTCCATTAACTGCAGGACTAAAAGGAATTATTTATTTTGCACTCTCCTCATTTGAGAAGAATTCTAGCAATATACTTTTATTCCTTCTGAATGTTTTTTGGATGCTTTACTTTAGGAAAGCAGTGCAGCCCACCAAATTTAATGGCCCTTTCAATATCAATTATTTAGAGGAAAGACACATCAGCCGTGTAAAATGAGAGCTTTCAACAGCCTCCCCCAAACCTTTAAAGCATGAATTCTTTAAGAATGTTAGAATATAGAACATAGAAGAGTACAACATAGGAACAGGCCCTTCGGCCCACAATGTTGTGCTGAACCAGTTAAATTAGTAGTCAAATGGCTAACCAAACTAATCCCTCCTGTCTACACCTTCCATTTCTCTCACGTTCATGTGCCTATCTAAGCATCTCTTAAAAGTCCCTAATGTTTCTGCCTCTACCACCGCGCCAGGCACCCACCACTCTCTAGGTAAAAATAACTTGCTCCTCGCATCTCCTTTGAAGTTACATCCCCTCTCACTTTAAGTGCATGCCCTCTGATATTAGACATTTCAATCCTGGGGAAAAGATACTGTCTGTCTACTCTATCTATACCTCTCATCTTATAAACCTCTATCAGATCTCCCCTCAGCCTCTGTCACTCCAGAGAAAACAACCCCAGTTTGTCCAGCCTGCCATTATAGCACATGCCCCCTAATCCAGGCAGCATCACGGTAAATCTCTTCGGCCCCATCTCAAATTAACATTTAGTTACAGGCCAAAACCCAAGTTTATAGAAATATCCTATCACAAAATAATTAAATCAGTCATAAACTAAAATAGGTATGTCAATCTGACATTGCAGCAGGGATCAAATGACTTTTTTTTTGTAGTTGTAACATAAATGCAAGTGGTTCCTTTCAAATTTACTCTCCAGCAAATTTTCATGTGCGTAGGATGCAGTTTCTCTTATTTAGAAAAGTTGTAATGCATGCTACCTGAATACCTGTGGGAGGCAATACTCAATTATAGAACACAGAATGTTACAGCTCAGCAGAAGGAATCATGCAATATGAACTGACTTCTTGTGGTGAAAAAAAGCCCATAGTCATCTTTACAACTGAGTTTTTACCAAGGATCATTACTAATCTGTTAATGTTAAAAGTGAGCAAATAAGTTGGAAATCCTGTCAATTTTGTCATCATGTGCCAGAGTGAGATCTGAGTCATGGCAGGCGTAATTAAAGCAAATGATGACTACTAAATAAAACTGAAACTGACTGGAGGTGGAGTTTGTTTAAAAAGGATAACCATTGTAATGTAGCGATTACAGTGATTTACAGTGCCAGTGACCTGGGTTCAATTCATGCCATTGTCTATAAGGAGTTGGTACGTTCTCACTGTGATTGTGTGGGTTCCTCCTGGTGCTCTGGTTTCCAAAGATATACAGGTTAGGAGTTAATTGATCACATGGGTGGCACAGGCTCGTTGGGCCAGAAAGGCCCATTACTGTGCTACTCCTCTAAATAAAGCAATAAATAAAATCATTTTAACCCTTCCCTCTTACATAGCTCTCAATTTTTCTTTTATTCATGTGCCTATCTCAGAGTCTCTTAAATGACCCTAATGTATCTGCCTCTACCACCACCCTTGGCAGCTTGTTGCACATACCTCAATGAAAAAAACCTACCTATGTCCCCCCTAATATGAACCATTTCTGCCCTGGGAAAAAAAAATCTCTGGCTGTCCATTACATCGATGCCCCTTACATCTTGCACACCTCTATGGTGGCAGGGTGGAGGTATGTCTCTACCAAAGGAGGTGTAAGGTGCTCCCTCCCTCTGCTAGCCTCCAGGTTACCCTTGGGCAAGGTGTAGCACCTGCTTAGCCCCACCTCCCCTGGATCAGGGTAACGTGAAGCCGTGGGAGCAGGTAGTGGACGGTCGTATGAGCAGCCGGTGCAGATCACAAGTCCTGGTTATGCAACCACTGACGCCAGGCAGACAATCTCTGAAGAGTGTTTATAGTGGCTGGAGCGTGGGGTCACCCATCTTGTAAAGACACTGCCCAGAAGGCAATGGAAACCACTTTAGTAGAAAATTTTGCCAAGAACAATCATGGTCATGGAAAGACCATGGTCACCCACGTCATACAACACAGTACATAATGAATAAACATCGCTATCAAGTCACCTCTCATCCTCCTTCACTCCAAATTTATAAGCAGCACAACAAGATATATTGTTATTCCTTTTTACGTGTCAAATAGGTTGAAAACTAAGTAATAGGACCCAAGAAGTGTGTCTGGACTTGTTCTCCTGAAAGCCAGAAAATTACATCGGAATGTTGTATTGTTCATTTTCCAGAAAGACACATTGAGTAATCCAATTTGTTTCGTGTTTGCATCAATACTTTTGCATTCCCACAAAGCAGCACTCCAGGCTCACGGGGTGGAATGGTCTACTCTTATTTCTAATTTTTTTGTTCATAAAATAATCATAAAGCAGAGAGACAAACTCAAGTGGGGCATGGAATCTGTCCGCCAGAGAAAGCAGGATCTCCCAGTGGCCACACATTTTAATTCCACATCCCATTCCCATTCTGACATGTCTATCCACGGCCTCCTCTACTGTAAAGATGAAGCCACACTCAGGTTGGAGGAACAACACCTTATATTCCGTCTGGGTAGCCTCCAACCTGATGGCATGAACATCGACTTCTCTAACTTCCGCTAAGGCCCCACCTCCCCCTCGTACCCCATCCGTTATTTATTTATATACACATATTCTTTCTCTCTCTCTCCTTTTTCTCCCTCTGTCCCTCTGACTATACCCCTTGCCCATCCTCTGGGCTTCCCCCACCCCCTTTTCTTTCTCCCTGGACCTCCTGTCCCATGACCCTCTCATATCCCTTTTGCCAATCAACTTTCCAGCTCTTGGCTCCATCCCTCCCCCTCCTGTCTTCTCCTATCATTTTGGATCTCCCCCTCCCCCTCCCACTTTCAAATCTCTTACTAACTCTTCTTTCAGTTAGTCCTGACAAAGGGTCTTGGCCCGAAACGTCGACCGTACCTCTTTCTAGAGATGCTGCCTGGCCTGCTGCATTCACCAGCAGCTTTGATGTGTGTTGTTTGAAATTCCAGCGTCTGCAAATTTCCTCGTGTTTGCATGAAATAGGATCCATGCCTTCAGTCCAAAAGCTGGAGAATACAGCCTGTAATCTAGTGGAGTTCTAGTAGAAATCTACTCGAGTTCTTCTTCAACGATCGTCACCTTGTCATGGCGGAGATGATTGTCAGTTCCTGAGATCCCCAAGAGAGATGGACCGATGCCATCTGGTGCTTAGCTCCCGGCAGGGTCACCCAAGGTGTAAGGTCAAGGGGGAGGTTCCAGACGAAGGGCAGTCCAATCAAGACTGCCGGAGGATGATGACACCTCACAATGGCAGTGAAGGTGGAGGAAGCTGCAGCAGTGAAGGGTCCCCAGTCATCTTGCACTCCATGTCACTGGACCCTGACCCCGATCTGTCAAGGACCGTGTAGTGGCTACCTGTGCAACAAACCCCCATGATAAACAAAGTCACACACAAGGGTTCTCAATTAAGGGACTAACTTCCCCAGGAGAACATCATTCTTAACTCCAGTGATCACACTACTACTAGAGCTGTCAGTCAAAAATGAATGACAGAACCATGTGAAAAAGTTTGTTAGATCCCTGTAGTCTAACTAGCACACCCATTTTGGGGAAGAAAGCAGAGGGAAGAGGAAAAGAAACCACGGCCTCCTGTTGAATTGTTCTCCTTCAGGATTAGCAGAAGTCACAAAAGACTACATAGCCACTGCTTCTAGATGGAAGAGAAAGACATCATTGAACATACCACAAGTTACAAAGCAAATATCCATGCAAATCAAAATGCATATACACATCATAATGAGTATTTGAAGATTAGAATTATAACAATTAAACCATTCAGCTTATCAAGTCTGTTCAACCATTGCATTTGTGCTGATTTATTATCCCTCTCAACCCCATTCTCCTACCTCCTCCCATTGACACCTTACTAATCAAGACCCTATCAATCTCCACTTTAAATATACCCAATGACTTGGCCTGTCTGTGGCAATGAGTTCCACAGATTCACCATCCTCTGGCTAAAGAAATTCCTCCTCATCTCTGTTCTAAATGGACATACCTCTATTCTGAGGCTGTGGCCTCTGGTTCGGTACTCCCCCACCATAGGAAATATCCTCTCCACATCCACTCTATCAAGGCCTGCAACATTCGATAGGTTTCAATGAGATATCCCCTCATTCTTCTAAACTCCAGCAAGTCTCAGAGACATCAAGCGCTCCACATATGTTAACACTTTCATTCCTGGAATCATTCGTGTGAACCTCCTCTGGACCTTCTCCAATGCCAGGACACATTTCTTAGATAAGGGGCTCAAAATTGCTCAGCATACTCCAAGTGCAGTTTGACCAATGCCATATAAAGCCTTGCTTTATTACATCCTTGCTTTTATATTCTAGTCGTCTCAAAATGAATGCTAACATTGCATTTGTTTTCCTTACCATAAGGACTCCTTTGGATCAAAGATGACTTGCTTCCACTCTAGCTTTGTGGGTTCCAAGATGGCCAGCAATGTAGCATCCACATACTGTACCACAGTTGAGAGAAGAAGTGCTTGACAGAGCAGGTGGCAGAATAGCACAGAAAATGGTGACCACCTCCCATTATTTAAGAGGGGCTTCTGCATGCTCCCAAAAGTGATTCAAGATGCTTGCTGTCATCACAAAAGCTCTTTCACCATTTTACATGGCCATGGGCCAGAAAGGAGGTGCTACACTCAACCACAACCCCCATCCAAGTTTCCAATAAAATGCTTCCTATCTTTCTGATAATGTGCTGGAGCTCAGAGTACAGCACCTGTTTCAGAAGTCTGGTTTCAGGCGTGTGAAGAACGCAGCTTGCACACTGGAGGCATGCAAGTGTAATTAGACTCTCAAATGTTTGGAGGTGTTGGCCTGCAAGAGGATGCCTATATTAGCTCACTTATCCTGCCAGAACACTTGAAGAGGATTTTGTGAAGATGACTCTTGGAGACAAGCCCACGTCTCTGAAGCAAACAGGTGGATACACATCACTGTTGCCTGGTAGACATGAGTTTTGTCCTAAGTTTGGAGTTGAAACTTTTGAATTCTCTTGTTTAGAAGGCCAGACACCGTGCTGGTGTACTGACTGTGACAATCTACTTTTGCTGTGACATGGCTTCCCAGTTAGGTTCCACATTTTTTTCACGCTGTAGCTTCAGATCTTCATCAATACAATGGTGTTGTACATAGCAGTTAGCACATCACTTTATAGTGCCACAATCACCAACGGGATTCAATTCCTGCTGTGTAAGGAGTTTGTACATTCTCCACGTGACCACATGGGTTTCCTCTGGGTGACCCGTTTCCTCCCACATTCCAAAGATGTACAGTTAGGCTTAGTGAGTTGTGGGCATTCTATGTTGGCACCAGAAGTGTGGCGGCACTTGCAGGCTACCCCAGCACATCCTTGGACTCTACTGGTCATTGACACAAAATAAATTATATGTTTTGATGTATATGTTACTAATAAAGCTAATGTTTAATCTTTAGGTGCAGGTTATAGAGTCACTGAGTCACAGAGCATAGAAACAAGCTCTTCAAACCAGTCATCTTTTTTCAAGATGGCACCAGCGAACAACGTGACCAACTGCAACATCCTGCAGCCAGTTCACGAAACTACTTCTTTCAAATATGATTCTACTACTAAGCTGTGTGTGATTGGAACCTGTGATTTACATTTTTAAGGTGGGTGTTTTTGGGCCAATTGAGCAATCTGGTGCTTTGCTGTCTCTGAAGGAGTTCCATGAGATTTGGAACAGAGTGTGCAGCCTGGAGATCATGATCAACTCCATTGCTTCTCTCCAACTGAGGCATCAAGCAAGGTTGAAGTTGACAAGAATGAGAGCGGAGAACAGGTGGATATTTGGTGCCATCTGCAAACACAGGTTTGACCTGTCTTCCTCTCCCTCTCACTAGATGCTATTGGAGGAAAGTGCAAGAGTCTTGGGATCCACATTGCAAGGATCGATCAGCAAGGCTGTGGACTTGTTTTGGGGATTTTGAGATTCATGTTGCATATGTTCCTAGATTGTGGTTACTCTTTTTTTTGAAGTGGACATTTTTTTTTGCTTTCATGTTGACTGGGGCGCTTTGGCGAAGAATGGCCCTGTATTGGCTAGCAGTGCGGCACTGAACTGAACTAAATTAAATACAACTGAGCTCCTGGTTTGATGTTTGATATCCTATGTGTTTTTTGCTTGCTTTTTGCCGTTTGCTCAATTTGTTTTCTTGAACGGGTTTCATGGTATTTCTTTTGTTTTGGGGCTGCCTGTAGGAGGACAAATCTCAGAGTTGTATTCTGTATGCATTCTTTGATAATAAATGTACTTTGAATCTTTGAAGACCGCACTGTTGTCAATCACTTATCTCCTCCAGCTCAGGATGCGGGAGGAGAAGATGGCAGCACGACACAGCTCGCAGCGACCACTCCGGTGGTGATGTCTGTTATTTGTCAAGTAGGGTGCCGTGCACAATCCTGATTTGATGGAGACGGACATGAGAGCACGGAGGAACATCTGGTGAAACTTCTGAAATGCCTGCTTCACTGCCGCTGCTACTGTGTGATCCAGAATCTCCGGAGCAGAAGGCCCCAAGTCCTCGGCTTTGCTTGTTGCTCAGCGGCCGGGGCGGGGTCGAAGCGCTCGGCAGAGGATGGTGCTCGGAGAGGCTGTGTTGGAGGGACTGGTCGGAGGCTCGAAGTTTTCGGTCGGTCTCAGAGTCCGCTGTGGTCGGGTGCTTCCAATAGTGCTGCATCGGCAAGTTGGCGGCGCTTGGAGGTTCATGGCAGGGAGAGTTTCTCCCTTCTGCCGCCTGCGTGAGATGATGAGTCTATCGGGACCTTGAGACTTTTTTTACCGTACCCATGGTCTGCTCTTTATCAAATTACAGTATTGCTTTGCACTGTTGTAACTATATGTTATAATTATGTGGTTTTGTCAGTTTTAGTCTTGGTTTGTCCTGTGTTTTCTTGTGATATCATTCTGGAGGAACGTTGTATCATTTTTTAATGCATGCATTTCTAAATGACAATAAACGAGGACTGAGTGTCCTCAAAATCTAATCTAATCTATTTCATTCTCACCACAAGGTTCTACCATTCACTTACACAAGAGGGTTAATATACTGTAATTAATAAACCTTTGAGATTAGAGAGGAAACAAAAGCAACAGGAGGAAACCCACGGTCACAGGGAGAATATGCAAGTTCCAAACAAACAGTAGCAGAGATCAGGATCACACCCTAATCACAGGAGGTGTGAGACAAGCTGTATCACTGTTTACTAGGTTTACAGAGGGTCTTTGTTCTGAAGTGATTATTTCAAGGCCCGTATTCAATGACATAGTCGGTGGAGGAACGCAGCAGATTAGGCAGCATCTATGGAGGGGAATAAACAGTTGATGTTTCAGGCCAAGACCCTTTATCAGGACCTGATGGTCAACACAATCATACTTTTCTAATCAACAAGATCCACAACCAGGGCCCCCGTACCTCTCTCTGCAACTGGATCCTTGACTTCCTCACTGGGAGACCACAGTCTGTGCAGATCGGAAATAACATCTCCTCCTCGTTGACAATTGACACTGGCGCAGCTCAAGGATGCCTACTTAGCTCACTGCTCTACTCTCTCTACATCCACAATTGTGTGGCTAGGTACAGCTCAACCACCAGCTATAAATTTGCCAATGAAACAACTACTGTCAGCAGAATTTCAGATGGTGATGAGTAGGTGTACAGGAGTGAGATGGATCAGCTGGTTGAGTGATGTTGCAACAACAACCTTGCACTCAACATCAGTAAGACCAAGGAATTGATAATGAACTTCAGGAAGAGCAAGTCGAGGGAACACACACCAATCCTCATCAAGGGACCAGAGTGGAAAAGGTGAACAGTTTCAAGTTCCTGGGTGTCAATATCTCTGACGATCTATCCTGGGCCCAATATATTGATGCAATTACAAAGAAGGCATGACAGCAGCTATACTTAATTAGGAGTTTGAGGAGATTTGGTATGTCACCAAAGACACTCACAGATTTTTACAGATGTACCACTGTCTGGTATAGAGGAACCACTGCACAGGATGAAAAAAAAGCTGCACAAGGTTGTAAACTCTGCCAGCTCCATCGTAGGCACTAGCCTATTCAAAAGGCAATGCTACTAAAAGGTGGCATCCATCACCAAGGACCTCCATCACCTAGGATGTGCCCTCTTCTCATTGCTACCATCAGGGAGGAGGTACAGGAGTCTGAAGACACACACTCAACAACTCAGGAACAGCTACTTCCCCTCCGCCAGCAGATTTCTGAATGGACAATGAATGCATGAACACTACCTTACTATTTTTTCTTCTCTTTTTGCACTATTTATTTAGATTAATTTTCTTTTTTTATATACTTCTTATTGTAAATTATGGTTTTTATTACTATGTATTGCAATGTACTGCTGCGCATAACAACTAACTCCATGAGACGGTGATATTAAAACCGATTCTGATTCTCCTCAGCATTTTGTGTGTGTTGCTCTGTATTTCCAGCACCTGCAGAATCTCTTGTGTCGATGGCTCAAAGCTTGAGTGCACACTGCAACTCAATGGCCAAAATCAAGCAAGTTACTTTTGGTTCTGGTCTGGAGACAACATATGTTAAAACACTTCTTAACTTTTCCTGTAGATTAGCTCCATCAGGAAGCCTGTTCAAGGGGAGACGTTATTGCTGCAAGGAAGCTGAGAAAAGTGATAGAGCAATAATGCAGTCTTGCTCAAAACCAATCGGAGATAGACAGAGCATAGACCATTTAATTAAAATCACATTTTGCATCCATTTTCTGTTAGACATAAAATGGAGATGAGTTTCTGCCAGCAGCCAAATTTGAGAAAGATCTTCTAATCCTTCCCAATTGACAAGAGTTTTAGCTAAGTCAATGTTCAAGGAAGTACACAAGGAAGACCCAATGCAATAATTCCCCATTGGCAGATAACAGGAGGTTATCTCTATAGATAAGGCAGTTTGATTTGTCTTCTTTCTGATATTACCTCTTCCCCTTGTAATGCCACAATACAGACCAAACTAAGAGCCTGCTCCTAACTTGTTAATCCCTATTTATACACAAGGAATCATCAGAAATAATCTCCAACATGTGGTCCTCAAATTTTCGCTATTCTTCTAGTTCAAAGTTGTTCATACTGTAGGAGCCATTTTCTGTCTTAATTGTATTTTGTGTTGCGCATTTATAATGGCTAATTTGTCACGTGGGTTGGGGCATAGTAGAAGCAAATGAGCATACTTACATATTCACGCTTTGCCTTTAGGGTCAATTTAGTCTAGTCAGAGCCAAGGGTGAGCCAGGTGGTGACATTTTTTTGTTGACTGCTTAAGATCACTAATTCTGATATTGTTATTAAGAACATTAATTTCTCTAGAATGCTTACTAATCTAATTCAAACACTATTAGACTGCTTACTTCATTAGTAAGCTTCCTGAGTTTTATCAATTTTTTTAAATCACTAAGTTTATTCATTTTTGCTGTTTTTTAAATAAAGGACCGAACATACTCTTTTTTTGACTTTGAAACTTCATTATTTGAATCCTGTCATACAGTGTTAACCCCATGCTTAGACTCTAAGCGGTTTGGTTTGTTTTCAAGTAACTGCAACACATAAATTTCTCAGTTTCTTACAAACATGTAAAAAACTAAAAATTAAGCTGAGGTGAATCAATGCCCCAAATTCATGATCGCCACAGAACCCCATATTACTATTTTGTGAACACAATGGAATGACTGCATTACAGAATTTTTGTTACTCTGTTCACAGCATGGTGCTTTATCTTTTAGAAAAAAACTACAGTGTTATGTTCCAGGAAAAACATAAAACAAAAATCATTAATCAGTAAGGTATTTCCCATTTATTTCAACATAAAGATTTTGGTTGCATTTCAGAGCTCATTAATCTCAGTAAAAAAAAACTGACCACTTAAAATATATCAATAAATATTTGATTGAATCAAATGATTTATGAACAATCAAAACTTAAATCAAGATAATTAAAACAAAATGCATCCTTTCAGGGTACTTGCCAAATAAAACAGGAAGGTTCTTGGATATCTTCAAAGGATGGGCACATTCCTTTTCCCTTATCTATGCCCCATTCCACCACCACACCAAAGCTTCTCTGAAACTTAAACCCAACTTGTTTTACTTTGCCTCAACACCACTTATTTAGTCACGAAAGCCCAGTAGCGTCTTCATTTCCCATTCTAACCAATTTTTACAAGAGCCACCATTGAGAATGTCCTGACTAGCTACATCACCATCAGATGAATGATAATAAACTTGAACTTCTTTCCCAGCTCTGATGAAAGGTCTTCAATGGATTATATTAACTCAGGGTCCCTAATCTGGGGTCCATTGAATTCTCTGTTAATGCTAAGGGTCCATGGCTTCAAAAAGATTGGGAAACCCTCTGTTAATTCAATTTCTCTTTCCATAGGGGTGGCCTGACCTGCTGAGAGTCTTCAACATTTTGTTTTATTTCAGCTTCCTTTCTCACGTGGCAACACTCCTCAGAGCACGGCATGTTTGTCATCTTCTAAACAGCCACCACCTCTAAAACTTTGCTCTATACTATTACTTTTCCTGATGTAGCAGAAAAGCAGGTTGTAGTGGTGGCTGATCAGTGGCTACTGATTTCTTTGGTAACTAGATTGCTCGAACTCCAACAGATACTCACTTGTAAGTCATAGACCGTACGACATAGGAGCAGAATTAACCTATTCGGCCCATCGAGTCTACTCCACCATTCCATCATGGTTGATTTATTATCCCTCTCAATCCCCTTTAACGCCCTTATTAATCAAGAAACCATCAACCTCTGCTCTAGATATACCCAATAATTTGTCTGCTCTGGCTGATCCATTTCCCTCTCAACCCCATTCTCCTGCCTTCTCCCCATAACCTTTCATACCCTGACTAATCAAGAACTTATCAACCTCTGCCATACATTCACCCAATGACTTGGCCTCCACAATCACCTGTGGCAATGAATTCCATAAATTCACCACCCTTTGGCTAAAGAAATTTATCCTCATCTGTTCTAAATGGATGTCCCTCTATTTTGAGGCTGTGCCCTCTGGTCCTAGACTTCCCCACCAAAGGAAACATCCTGTTCACATCCATCCTGTCTAGGCCTTTTAACATTCAATAGGTTTCAATGAGATTCCCCCCTCATTCTACTAAATTCCAGCGAGATAAGACCATAAGACATAGCAGCAGAATTAGGCCATTCAGCCCATCGAATCTGCTCTACCAGGTGTTATAGCAGTCTATAGTTATCTTGATATAGTGCTCTTCCTGAATGATTGCATTATCAATTGACCCTCAATTCTAAATTGACATCTCCTAACACAGAATAGGTAGTAAGCCTTGAGCATACAATTAACAGCCCGATCTATTGGTTGCAATAATGAACTGCTGTTAGCAGGCATAAAATCTGCATGTATTTTTTTCATCCATATATTGATATTAACAACAGATCCAGGGAATTTTCAATGTGCAAGATTCTGTCATTTACGTTATCCCTCACACAGCTGGAGAGGAGAAACAATGTGGTATAATCTTGGAAGAGAAGTGTTAATATCCAGACTCTTTCACCTGACCACTGGAGTATTCCTTTAGAGTCCAAGGGAACTCCAAGTCATAATTTAACAAAGGGTTAAGTTTACAATTACCCTTGGCATTGCTTCCAAGCAAAAATATAAGGATTGCCTTGAAGCCTAGGGCAGTTTTCTCATCCTTGAAGATGAATGTGCACAGAGACAACCTCCTCCAAATGAGGTCCATCTCATTCACATTCAATGCTTATTTAGACAAGTAACCACACTCTTTGATGATGGCTTTCAGCTCCCTTGGAAAATTTTATGCTACCATGGTATTTCCACTTCCTGCCAATCCCAAAAGACAAATATTACACAGCTTCATATTCTTTTTTTAAATATTCAAACTCACCATGACTTCCTCCAAATGAATCAGCACGTTTAAATGATTCCTTTCTTCCATAATCATCATCAAAACCCAGAGATGCAGAAATCAGTTTATACTCATTTCCTAATCACATGATTAACCATCTATTATAACATCACTTCATAACGTGTATTCCAGAGCTAAAGTTCTGCTGTAACCAAGAGACCTATTTTGAAATCAGTAGTGAACAGCTTCACACACCCTGAGCCAGAGCATAGAGAGTTCTACTTCCATAGTAGGAAATAGTATTTGCAAATATTATGGATAGCTTCAACAACCAATCATATTTTAGAAATTATTACACCTAGTTCAAAGCTCAAAGCAAATTAATTCTCACAGTTACATATTATATCACCATATACAGTACTGTGCAAAAGCATATATATATATATATATAGATAAATGGAGCGGAGAGCCAGTTTGTAAATCTGCCAGAAACAAAAGATCACACACAAAATGCTGGAGGAACTCAGCAGGTCAAGCAACATCTATAGAAAAGGGTAAACAGCCAATGTTTCAGACCGAGGCCCTTCTTTAGGACTGAGAAGGAAGGGGGAAGATGCCTGAATAAAAAGGTGGGGGCAGGGGAAAGAGGATAGTTTGAAGGTGATAGGTGAAGCCAGGTGGGTGGCAAAGGTCGAGGACTGGAGAAGAAGGAATCTGATAGGAGAGGAGAGTGGACTGTAGGAGAAGGGGAAGGAGGAGGGGACCCAGGGGGAAGGAAGAGGCAGGTGAGAAGTAGTAAAAAGTCAGCGTGGGGAATAAAAGGAAAGGAGAGGGGGAGGGAATTTTTTTTTACCGGAAGGAGAAATCAATATTCATACCATCAGATTGGAGGCTACCCGATGGAATATAAGATGTTGGTGTTGCTCCTGCACCCTGAGCATGGCCTCATCTTGGCACAAGAGGAGGCCATGGATCAACACACTGGAACGGGAATGGGATTTGGAATTAAAATGTTTGGCCACCAGGTAGTCCCACTTGTAGCGGTTGGTTCAGAGGTGCTCAACGAAGTGGTCCCCCAATTTACAAAAGGTCTCACCAATGTAGAGGAGGCCACGTCGGGAACATGAGACACAATAGACAACCTCAGCAGACTCAAGGGTGAAGCGTTGCTTCACCTGGAAGGACTGTTTAGGGCCCTGAATGGAGGTGAGGAAGGAGGTGAATGGGCAGGTGTGACACTTAAGGCTGCTTGCAGGGATCGTGTTATTACGTGTGTACGTAATAAATTAGGGCAGTTCCCAGTATGCAGAGCAGGCTCTTCACCCCTGTACCAGAATTGACATTGGTGAGCTGGTCACACGCTGAGGTCAAACTGCAGCCGTTGCTGAAGTGTCCCGAATCAAGATGCGTTAGCTTTTACCCACTGTTTGTATTTAAAGAACAAACATAACATGGTGTCAGAAGTTGGCGTGGGGACTTAACACAGAGAGTGAGTGTACCGCGAACAACTAAGAAATAGATGCAAGTTCCGACGGACAGTGACAGAGAAAAGCAGGCCAACATGGCAATAGAGCTCTGTCTTAAATTCACCAGATACACCAAAAAATCCAGGTGAGAGCCCAAAAGTTCCAGTCATGGATAAACTCAGTCCTCCCACACCTATGCAGTTGACCAACAATTTAACAAATAACTGGAAACGCTTCAAACAGCGATTCAATATATTGCAAGCAGAGTCGGAGATGTGGATGAAAAATTGAAAGCATCTAACTTTCTACACATAATTGGCGAAGCTGCTTTGGACATCTATAACAGCTTTGAAAATTGATGAGACAACCCGGACACACTGATGACAAAATTTGAGATTTTGTCCCAAGTAAAAACATCACACTTAGAAGATCCAAGTTCTTTTCATATGACCAGAAACAAGGTGTTAGTTTTGACCAATAGTTACCTGAGCTTCACACACTAAATCCTGTGAGTTTGGGGATTTGAGAGACTCACTAGTTAGAGACAAAGTAATTTGCAGAACTTCACATAATGGCTCAGAGAAAGATTGCTGTGTGAAAAAGATTTAACGCTGGAAAAGGCTGCGGATATGTGTAGGGCAGCAGAGACCATACGATAACAAGCTAAGGAGCTGCCCAGGGCAGACACAACAGTGCATACTGTGAAAACAGAGGGCATAGCACAAGGCGTTTCTCAAAGCAACAGCATGGCAAAGAGGAAGGTTCAAAAACCAAATGTAGGCACATCCCAAAGACGTGTCCTACTTATGGAAATACCTGCAATAGTTATGGGAAGAATAATCATTTCGCAAAGTACTGCAAAGCTAGGAGCTCCCAAGAGAAAGGTGCACATGCTGGTGAGGAAGTGGACGAATCCTTTGTGGATTCTCTACAGACTGCTGGTGCTGGTCAAACAGTTTGGGTCATTCCAGTGACTGTGAATGAGACAGTAACTCCATTTATGTTTGATACTGGAGCCCAGGTGAATCTGTTGTCCATGGATGATTATAAGACTCTCACATTAAAGAGGAAGATTAAAAGTGACAGGCTATACTGGAGAGAACGTTCCAGAAAAAGGGGCTGAATAGTGACCTTCAAACACAAAGGGCAACACCTAAAGGCACAGCTACTGGTTGCAGAAAAGAGAGTACAGCCAATATTAAAAAGGTTCAACCTGGTGGAAAGAGTTTTTGTAGTGGCTTCACAATCCAAAGGTGACCACATACTCATGGAAGAGTATGCAGATGTCTTTGAGGAGCTCAGATGCTTAACTGATGTAATTCAAGAAACTCGTAACAGCATCCATGAGAGCTCCAGAGAGGTTATATAAGAGAAGCATAAGAACTCCTCTTTCCATAGAGATCTGTGCCAGTGACACGAGCATGACAGTCAGGATGACAGTACTGAACAGAGTGATCATGATGAATAAGTCACCAGTCTTGCTTTCACATCATGCAGCTTCGGCTCATAATCTGTCTCTCCCTGACTTCCAGTTAAAGAGCGGAAATTAAACATCTCCATGATTGTCTCCAAAGTTGAAGACGAAAAATATAAAGGAAGATGGGGAGACCACACAATACCCAAGGTCAGAACAACAGCACCAGTTCAACACAAATCAACAGGAGGGGTTTTGATCTATGATACACAGAAGGAGCTCTGTGAATTGAGACAGAATCAGTTGGAACTTGTGCAAAGACTCACTGACCACTGGAAGTAGTTCAAGGCTCCATTATGAGGCATGTGGAGCAAATTATAGTCACACGGCAAAAATAAGAACAGAGATGAACAGATAGGGTCTTGGCAGAAGGACGTGAAAGAAAGGAACATGTTGAGCCAAGTTCTCAGAAAGACACTAATATCAACACAGCAAGTGAAAGCAATACATCTCTGGAGTCAAACAGCAGACCAAAATGGGTCATCACACCACCTCAGAGATTGACTGAGAGTTCCTGAGTGAATAAGGGACCGTATTTTCTCATTACAATTGAAGTGAATGTAAATATCTATGTTGGAAAGCATTATTATTTTAAAGGGGGAAGATATGTTATTATGTGTGTACATAATAAAAGAACTGCAATTTCCAGTGTGCAATGTGGGCTGTTCACCCCAGAACCGGAAGTGACATTGGTGAGCTGGTCACATGCATTGAGGTCGAGCTGAAGCCATTGCTGGAGTGCCGCAAATGAAGATGTATTAATTTTTACCCACAGTTTGTCTTTATTAAGAACAAACATAATAGGGATAAATGCCTGGAGGAAGATTAGTGAGGAGGGACAAATGGACAAGGGAATCATGGAGGGGAGTGATCCCTGCAGAGAGCTGGGGGGTGGGGAGGTAAAGGTATGTTTAGTTGTAAGATCCCTTTGGAGATGGCAGAAGTTGCAGAGGAAAATGCATTAGATGCGGAGGCAGATGAGGTGGTAGGTAAGGACAAGAGGGACTCTATCACTATTATGATAGCAGGAAGATGGGGTAAGCACAGATGTAAGGGAAATGGAGGAGGGCAGCATCAATAATTCTTTAAAGGAAGAAGACATCTCTGATGTCCTGGAATGGAAAGCCTCGTCCTGGAAACAGATGCGGCATAGGTGAAGGAACTGAGAAAAGAAAATAGCATTTTTACAGGAGATAGGGTGGGAAGAGGTATAGTTGAGATAATTGTGGAAACCAGTAGGTTTATAAAAGATATCGGTTGACAGTTTGTCTCCAGAGATGGAGACAGAGAGATCAAGAAAAGGGAGGAAGGTGAAGTAACTTAAGAGCAGGGTGGAAGTTAGAGGCAAAATTGATAAAATTGACAAGCTCGGCATGGGTGCAGGAAACAGCACCAATACAGTCATCAATGTAGCGGAGGAAGAATTGGGGAGTATAACCAGGGAAGGCTTCAAACATAGACTGCTCTACAGAGCCGATGAAGAAGCAGAAATTGATTGGACCCACACAAGTGCCCATGGCTACCCCTAGGGTTTGGAGAAAGTGGGAACAGCCGAAGGAAAAATTGTTCAGGGTCAGGACTGGTTTGCTAGTTGGAGGATGGTAGCAGTAGAAGGGGATTGGTTGGTTCTTTTGTCAAGAAATAGGTGGAGGGTCTTGAGACCTCCTTGATGGGGGGATAGAAATGCATAGGAACTGAACATCGATGGTGAAGATGAGGCGGTCAGGGCCAGGGAATTGAACGTTACTGAGGAGACCGAGAGCATGAGAAGCATCATGGATGTAATGGGAAGGGACTGAACCAAGGGTGATAGAATGGAATTGAGATATGAGGATATGAGTTCAGTGGGGCAGGAGCAGGCAGAGACAATAGGCCTACGTGGACAGTCCGATTTGTGGATCTTCCGTAGGAAGTAGAAGCAAGCAGTGCAGGGTAAGGGAACTATGAGTTTGGTAACAGTGGTTGGGAATTCTCCAGAGTGGATGAGGTCAGTGATGGTGTTGGAGTCAGTTCTCTGATTGTGTGGAGTGGGGTCCTCCTTGAGAGATAGGTATGAGGACGTGTCTGAAAATTGCTGTCTGGCCTCAGAGAGGTAGAGGTCAGTGCGCCACGCTACAACAGCACACCCTTTGTCTAAGGGTTTGATACAAGGTTGGGATTTGGTGCAGAGAGACTGGAGGGCAGTGCATTTGGGAGGGGTCAAGTTGGTGGAGGAGAGAGGTGTATTGAAATCAAGACGGTTGATATCTCATCAGCAATTAGAGGTGAAAAGATCCACAGCAGGCAGAGAACCAGAGAGGAGCGTCCAAGAAAAGGAAGAGGGTTGGAGACAGGAGAAGGAAGCAAAAGATCTTGGGAATGGCAAGGGTGGAGTGCCACAAGAGGTTTGTGGGACAGGTAATAGAGAAGGAGTGCCATGGGCTGGGGATAGTGCGGGTGCAGACACACCCAGCCCTGAAACACCAGGCAAGGTAATTTGCCTCCAAACAATTGGTTTATTGATCATTACAGGATGGCTCTCCGGTGTTTCCCGCTCCCTCCCCTCTCCCTTCCCCTTTTCCCAACCATGATTCCCCTCTCCCTGCCCCCTTCCCTCTCTCAGTCCACTATAGAAACCCAGATCAGAATCAGGTTTATCATCACTCACATACACTATGTTATGACATTTATTTTCTTTTGTGGCAGCAGTACATTGCAATACATAAAATTACTACAGTACTGTACAAAGGACTTAGCGTCCCTAGCTATACAAATGTGCCTTAGACTTTTGTACAGTACTATTCTACCTTGAGATTCATTTTCTTGCAGGCATTCACAGTAAAACAAAGGAATACAATAGAATCAATGAAAAACTACATACAAAGACTGGCAAATAACCAATGTGCAAAAGAAGATGTGATAGATCAATAATACTGAGAACATAGGTTGTAGAGTCCTTGAAAGTGACTTCATAGGTTATGAAGTCAGTTTGGTGTTGAGGTGAGTGACGTTATGCACACCATTTCAAGAGCCTGATGGCTATAGGGTAATAACCGTTGCTGAACCTGGTCGTGTAGGACCCAAGGCTAGTGAGAAGAGAGCATGAACCTAGATGTGGTCCTTGATGATGGATACTACTTTCTTGTGATAGCATTCCTTGTAGATGTGCTCAATGGTGGGAGGGTTTGCCGACAATGAACTGGGCTATGCCCACCACTTTTTGTAGGCTTTTCTACATTATAGATCTAGTGACTGCAATCTACAATTTCAAGGTGACTATGTTAATGCAGAGCAACTGTCAACTTTAGTAGGTATTAATAATATTGATGCAGCTACACAATTTCAATTGCTACCCGCCCCCGCTTCATCACGCTACCCTCCAACAAACAGCAAGATGTTAGAAAATGTAGATTATTTCCCCCATTGGGGAAACAGTCTCTTGGGAAGGCAGAATTCATAATAAAATTCATCATCATGGTTAATTGAGCAGAAGGGTATTTAAAGATCAAGACTTCATAACTGGTCTAAAACTCAGTGTCTACCGGGCAGCAGTGATTTCTGGTCTCTTCATGCTTGGGAGTCCTGGTTGTCTACAGCAAAGGTTTCCAACCATGGACCAATAATATTAAGCAAGGGGTCCATGGAACCAGGTTGGGAACCCCTGGTCTAGAGCAACACCTCAAAGTACTGGAAGAGTACCATCAATACTGTCTCTGCAAAGCACTCAATTCAGTGAAAAGCAAAGCAAACCGACTACAGTGTAGAGACCCCAGGCCAAAATCCCTGGCATTGAAGACCTAGTTTTTCACTCAGGCAGACCATGTCATTTGCATGCCTAACATCAAACTCCCAAAACTATTCTAAGCTCTGTAGTGGGAACTTCCCATCCTTTTTTATGCCATGGAGCCTCACCATTAACCAAGCAGTCCATGGACCACAAATTGGGAACCAACCCCCTAGATGTACAAGGTTCAAGGATATGTTGATAGCTTTCTTAAAGAAATGCAAAATCCATACAGACTCCTGAGAATCTCAGGGCCCTCAGTCATGCAAAATAGAGAAGCAGAATAAACTGACTAGTGCTGGGAAAAAAAGATTCAGATCAGGAAGCCCTGCATGAGTAGCAGAAAGGATGCACCACCTCACAGACTTCTCAGCCATCCATTGTGTCAGGCACTTCCTGCCCCATCTAAGGGAGAATCTGCAGTTCCCACAAGGACTCATATGATACCTAATAATCCACAAAACTAACACAGGACACTTATAGAAACCATAATCCTTATATTCCTCATCAAAGCATTATACTTCATCACAATTGTATTATATTTTTAATTTCACAAGACAACTGCAATATTTTTGTTGATACAATAAATTATCTTTTTAAATTGTACAAACAGTTTTACATCAGTGATGTAAACTGGGCGTTTTGGGTCTTTCAACATCAGACAGTCTTGCCAAGCAACCCAGCCAGGGTTGATTAGACCCCAGCTTGTGTCCCAGCAACAGTGGTTCACGGGTCACAACTCTTGATCCATAGCCATCTGGAGGCTCACTCAGCAGCCTCGGTGACGGTCCTGATGGCTCCTTTCTTTGCAGCTCCATAATGCCAAGGAGAGAGTAGGTTCTGCACTGCAAGCGGTCAGCAAAACCTTGAAAGATATTAGACATTTCAAAGAAGTCATAAAATGGAGGCATCTTTAATGCACTGCAAAAGTTCTAAACTAATCCCTATGAAACCTAAGTATTCCTTCAAGCAATGACAGCAAAGGTCTAATACTTATTGAAAGTTCTGAATGAAGAAATTACATTAACATCACTCCACAACTGTATGCAGAGATAAGGAAACTCCTTTCTCAAATAAACATGAATAGATTTTGCAGGGACAGTTCGAAGAAACAACAGAACTAGAGGACTTCTTTTGTAGCTGATGGTAAAACATGTTAACAGAAGACAGCAACATTTACTAACTACGAGACTCACTCTTGTCTCACTGAAAATAATGAACACCAGTAATGAAACAGACAAAGAATGGTCTAACTGGAAGACAAAGTTTGAGAATTAACAAAGTCCAAGGTAACAATGTATTACCTGGACTGTTGAGGCAAATACTTTGGAAAAAGTTAAAACAAACTGAACTTATTTTACTCCCAAACAGTAATAATAAATATACAAATTTATTAGCTTCCATAAACACTGACTTTAAACTCAAGTTTTATAATGAACTTAATCACATGAAATCATTTTGTAGGAGCCATGTGTCTATTTATTGTCCGTATTGTATTTGTGTTGCACATCCTCACTCCGGATTAAAGTGATTTGTCATGTGAGTTTGGGTGGCGATAGAAATAAATGAATATAGTCATGTGTTCACCAGCATGGTGGCAGAGAGAGGGGGTGAGTAGGGAGCACGTATTTTTTCTTGACAGCTCGTCTTTGTGTGAATTTGATCCGATTACACTCATCTCACTCGTTTTTGTTTTATATGAATTACGGAAGAGTCAAATGATTTTATTGTTGATTTGTAATGAGGAATTAAACGTACTTTTTCAACTTAGAATTCAGTTACCATAGTTGGAAGTGCATTGTAGAGTGTGATACTCCCTCACTTACCCTCTCAGCAACTTTTAGTTTGGTTTTGAGTAGTTGCTACACATTTACTTTTAAACCATTTTTATATCAAACTAGACAATGGGGTGACCCATTGGGGCACCCTTTGAGAGAAGGGTAGCACAGTCTGATGTGACCAGAATGAACATTAAATGTTCCTGAATACTATGGGTATTGCTTTGGATATTGAAGAAGAAAACCTCACTTTATTAAAGAAGAACAACGCGTTGCAAAGCAAATATAGCTCCTCCTCGTTTAACAAAGGACACTTTTGATGGCATTATTTCTGGTTTATCTGCCATTCTCATGCCTCCCGTTGTCATTCTGGAGACATACAGCCCTTTCATCCCCTGTCTCTTCATCTCTTCTGCTGTTTGTTGTTTGTCTCTGATCCTGGAGACGTGCATGCCTCTCCTCCTCTGTCTCTTCTTCTCTCATTTTTTTTTTGTCCTGACTGTTTGATCCTGGAGTCATGTGGCCCTGGCCTCATCCGATTCTTGTTCTCTCCCTCTCCTTGCCGCTTCCCGACGACGTTTGGCATCATCTCTTGACCATAATGTCCCCCTTCTCTTTCCACACGGCATAATTAGGCTGACCATTTTTTTTTTACCCTAATGCTGGATAGAAGATACAAAGCAGTAACACCCAAGAATGCTGATTATTCTTGATGATGTGGTTGGCACTCTCCTAAATGGATGTGATATAGTCACCGCTGTCCTTTGACTGCAGCAAAGGGTTTTATGGGCGTCTCAAAGTATGTCATTACAGTAAGATTTAATTATCTTTTATTGATGGGTGGCAGTTAGATCTGTCCCAATCCTGCACATGCTGATGGTGATTAGCAGAATGTGACCCCTCGAAATAGAGCTGCCCTGCCCTTTCGCTCCAGTAGGTGTAGCTGCTGAGACTGGCCGTGCGCATGCGTCAAGCTGTCGCGTCCTGATTTCCATGATGGCAGATCGGCTCGCCGGTGAAGGTGAGCCAGTTGATTTTTGCGAATGAGCAATTTTATACGAATATATAACCCTGAACTTTGCCTGCATTCTGTAAGTTAGCGCATTTTAATTCGATTTAGCCAAAAAAAAGTGCCACTGTAATGCACTGTTTGCGCTAATTGGAGCTCACAAACAGACAGAGCATGAGAGTTTTAGTAGTATATAAATTCAAAGTAAATATATAATAAAAGTACCTATAATTTCACCATGTACAACCCTGAGATGCATTTTCCTGCAGGTATTCACAGTAGAACAAAGAAATACAATTGAATCAATGAAAAATTACACACAATCAAAGACTGACAAAAAACCAATGTGCAAAAGACGACAAACTGTGCAAATACAAAAAATGACAAATATGAGGCATTAGATTAGAAATTAAATTTAATTTTATTCTTTCATCCTTTTTTAAAAATCTAATATTAACTCACATGTCACATCATCTCAAGGTGTAATTTGATACACCATTTAATATCTCAAGCTGACTGCTCATTTTAGTATATTTTACCTGCTATTATTATTGCCAAGAAAATCACTGGCACTTCATTGAAAGGGGGCACTGACAATGCTTATAGGCAAGATATTAAATATTAAAATAAACTCCTGCTACTCAGGTTCCAAATAAACATTTCAATGCTTATACTTGATGCATTTCTTTCCGTTACTAAGCCCACGTAAAAGGTTAGTGTGAGCATGCAGTCGCCTTCTAGTTCTGACCTAAAATGGCAATTATGATCTTATGTCAGAGCATCCTCATTTCTATATTTAAAACATGTCTAGAGTACCATGTGAAACATTTGGTGCTCTGGATATCAGGATATCTTTCAAAATAGTGCCAATTTCATTGCTGCTGGTAATAAGGGAACAAGTTACCCTTCAACCATCAAGCTCCTGCACCAACATGATTAATTTCATTCTTCTCCACAATGAACTGCTTCCACAACCTATGGACTCACTTTCAAGGACTCTGCAACTCATGTTCTCTGTATTATTTATTTATTATCTTTTTTGTATTTGCACAGATGGTCTTCTTTTGCACATTGGTTGCTCGTCTTTGTGTACTGTATAGTTTTTCCATCAACTCTATTGCATTTCCTTGATCTACAATGAATGCCTGCAAGAAAATGAATCTCAGGGTAGTATATAAGTATATTTTGACAACAAATTTACTTTGAATGTTGATCTCATTGTGTCTGTGAATCAGCCAAAACCAATTAAAAAAAGAATCAACCTTGAGATGTTTATATTGCCTTGAGAAGTCAGTAACCCAATTATTATCTTGACAACTATTCAGAGAGATCAGGATGAGTCACAAAAACAATGAACATGGGCCATGAGTCAACATTCGAGTGTTGTATCCTTTCGGAGCCAGTAAAGTAGTAAAAGTTACACATAGGTGTATTCCACATCAGAGAATGAGTCAACACTGGAAAGGAATGTTGCTGAATGCACTGTCTGAATTGTGTTTTTGTCAATGCTAAAGATAACTTGAAATTAAAAAAACATTCCCACCCTTTTCACATTGCACAACAGTTGAAGGAAACTCTCCTCTCAAGCTCTTCCTCAGTCAAAGTTCTTTTCAATGCAAAGTGCATCTTATTTAAAATCATAATGATGCATCTCATGGTTGATCGTGAGACTGTTTCATATTGAGGATTTTATTTACTCCAATCTCTTCGAAAGTGCAAAGACAGTGCAGCCAGTAATAAAATCAATGATATTTAAATAAGAGTTACGTTTTATTTCTATAGGTACAGTGACAAATTTAATCTCCAATAAAACACCTTTTTTGGAAAATAACAAGGGATTTGATACAGCAGATCAAGAAATGCCCCTCCAACTTAACTGGTGTCTTTTAGCTCAATAACATTTGTATTTCAATATCAGCCAATTGGTTGTAAACTGCATTCGGTTCTTCTCTTAGCACTGTTGCAGAGTTGAAAATTACCCAGGAATTTGTGGCCACTAGTTAGAATTAAACAATACAGTCAGATGAACTAATGGAAACAGGAACATTATTGTCTGTATCCAACCACTAGTTCAAATAATAATGTAAATAATTACCTACTTTTTAAAAATATCTTTTGTAAATGCAACAAGAATCTTTGCTGATACATTTGTTGTCCTTTCTGTTACATTGCCCATGTACTAGAGGTATTTAAATATTGTTCCCAGCCCTTAGCTATTCACATCCTGTCGTTCCACAAAATCAACCATTCCAGCAATTGATAATACAGAAATCTGACTAGTTACATGTTTAAAAAGGTATTTAAGTATAAATTTTCAAACCTTGTGCTAGGATACTTGGCACTTCAAGATATCCACAAGATAATCACATTAATATGCTCCCTGTGCTATATTCTAGCAACTTCTATTGCATGTACACTTATTTTTTTTATGATTGAGATAATTTGGTACCTTTAACAGGATTTATGAAAAAAATAAAAACATTACAGTACATGATCAAATCTTGAATGTCAAAATAAAATTAATTTAAAACTAATTCTGAATTTGATCACAGAACATAGTTAATGAAGATTTCCATTCATTCCAAAAATGTGACATGTCGAACCAGAAATTTCACATTCTACACAATTCGGTCTATTTACCCTTAGGTGATATTTAAATTGGCATTTATTTGATTTAGCTTAGTTATGTGTGACAGTTCAAAGCCAACTTAATTCATTTTCAATAATTACAACAAAATAGCTCCACCATGGAGCCAAAAAAAATTCAGTTTCTTGCAGATAGAATATTGTTTTATGGTACTTACTTAAACCTAGATTTTTTTGTAGTAAAGTATTATCTTCTGCACATTATTCACCATAAAACAAAGTGTGAAGGTGCAATTAAGCAATCTTGACTCATTAGTTTACACTGTTTCGCATTTGTATCAAATGCTACACATATGGTGGCATGGTATGTAGTGGTTAGTACAACATTTTACAGCACAGGGGACACAGGTTCAATTCCCGCCAATGCCTGTAAGGAGTTTGTACACTCTCCCAGTGACCGCGTGGGTTTCCTCTGGGCGTTGCGGTTTCCTCCCACAGTCCAAAGACATACCGGCTGGTAGGTTAATTGGTCATTGTAAATTGTCTCGTGTTTAGGCTACGATTAAATCGGGGGTTGCCGGATAGCATAGCTCAAAGGGCCTAAAGGGCCTATTCAGCACAATATCGCAATAAATAATTAAATCTTGCGATTTCAATTTAGTTTTGAATGTTTTTATAAACTGACAATGGGGCCAAAATATTAATCAAAGCATCCTGTTTTTTGTAAGTACATGTAACCATCAAGTTATTTCATCTTTCTGAGATTTTGTAATGCCATATCAAAAGAGTTCTAAAACCATGGGAAGGTGACCAGGAATGTACAAAGAACTATTTGCCTTGCTATCAAAAATTGAACAGGGACTGTTTTCCACTTGAGGAGAAGCATTTCCCTTGGAGTAAACTGAGGTCAGGTACTCGTGAATAAAAATATCAAACTTATACCACATCAATCTGTCATGCTACAAGCTGGTAGTCAAATGCTTAGCAGTCCAGGGAAACTTTGTTCTTCTCATGAATACATTCCCCATGCAGTTATGTTAATGGACATAAAGTGCAGCAAAGTTCAGGTTTAATTGCCAGTCATTCCAATTTAGCTGTTCCATCAACCAAGAGAGATCATGGAGAAGCCTCCTTAGTTCTGCCCTTGCTCAGACAATCATTAATATTACCTGTTATATTATGACATGCAAGCTATAATAAGTTCACTGAAGATCTGACCTCAGTGAACTTCCCATCAGCCAACTCCAACAATCTCTCGTCAAAGTGGAGTTAATTTATGAAAGGAGTCAGGGAAATCTCATTGTAGGAAAATTTATCATAAATCAATTACATGGACATTGTAAATAACTTGGCGGGGGGAGAAGCAGGGTTCTTACCATTCTTCCATTAAAGGCTGCAACTGAAAACCTTCACCTCCATTCTAGGACCAAGACTTACTTACTAATTTTTATTTAGAGATACAGCATGATCTTCCGGCACTTTGAGCCACTCCGCCAATAACCCACCTATTTAACCCTAGCCTAACCATGGAGCATTTACAATGACCAATTAACCTACTAACCGGTATGGTCTTTGGACTGCGGGAGTAAACCGGGGCAAACTCACACAACCCACAGGGAGGATGTGCCATCTAAACTCAATCATCAAATCACAGTAGGCAGTCTGAAGAAAGATTGGAAGAATTAAATCTTTTCAGCCTAAGTAGACGTAGAATGAGAGGAGACGTGATAGAAATGTTCAAAATCATTAAGGGTATAAGTAAGGTGGATGCCAGCTGCTACTTCAAAATTAATCTGTCAACGAGGACATGGGGTCATAGGTGGAGATTGGTTAAGGGGAGATTTCAGACTAACATCAGGAAGCATTTCTTTACACAGCAAGTTGTGGACACATGGAACAAACTACCTAGTTGTGTAGTTGAGAGTAGTATCTTAGTGACTTTCAAATGTAAACTCGATAGTTATTTCAACACACTATGTGAGCAGGAATTTGACAAGATTTGTTAGGCCAAATGGCCTGTTCTTATCAAAAACTTTCTAATGTTCTAAAAACACACTTAGAGGCTGAAATCCAGTGTACTATTCAATCCTTTGCTGTGGAGGAATAGAATAGACCTTCCAGTTAAATAGCAAGACAGCAAAATGTCTACCGAACATATCCCTGTCACAAGCTCTGCCTTCTGATAGTCAAGATCAAGCAAGATGTAGTAAACCTAAATGACTTTTGATACCTTAATCGACACCTCTTAGTAAAAGGAAACTTTGATGACAAAATTCATCACCGCTACCTGTTCTCAAGCACAACTTGTTAACTAAGAAAAGGGATGTTCAAAGACCAAGTCCTCAAATCAGCACCACGTCTTAGCAGAAGTGATCACCTCAATTCTCCATAACTCATAGACAACCTCAAAGCATCAGAAAAATTTCACTGTTGCTTCAAAACCCTCTAAACCAGTGGTTCTCAACCTTTTTAATGCCATGAACCAATACCATTAACCGAAGGGTCCATGGACCCCAAGTTGGGAACCCCTGCTCTAAATTGATTATCAAAATAGCCATAATGACATCAGCATCCACTCTCGGGCCAATATCCCAGTTCTGATCACGCTTGAGCAACTCAACTATTTGGGCCGATACATGCCCAAAGCCAGAGTCCTAAGAGGAGTGCTCTGAGTTCCTTGAAGGGAAAAAGATGTTCAATAGTACAGAGAAAATGCTTTGAAGAGGTTTCAATATTCCTCCAGAAAAAAAAGTAACATCCTTACTTACTGCAATCCTTAGCCCATAATATATCAAAATGGAGAGGGAGCATCTTGGCCAGAAATGTGCACATTAGGGCTTAATGAAAGGACCATTCCAAGACTGGCTGCATTCAATGGAAGGAAGACCCAATATCCCAATAGCTACCTAACTACAATGTCTGTGGCACAGTCTGCACAACCCTTGTAGGTCTCTACAAAAGCCACAGAATTGGATGGAGTCAACCCCAGGGGACTGCCCAAGGAGGAGAGCAACAATGAAAGGCGTTACAAATGGCCTACTGTCTCTAAGTTAGAGTGGAAGGGGCTGGGGGAGAAAAAACAAAATCAGCCACAGTTCAAACTTACAGAAATGCAAATGACCAGTTCAGTACAGGATATGACTATATTGCAAAACTCCTCTGAAATTGAATAAGATTCCAATTGTCACTGCTCAAGATCTGAAACTCTCCTCTCAGATCAACAGCAGTGTCTAAAACAGGGATTCCCAACCTTTTTCATGCCATGGACCCCTACCATTACCTGATGATCTGTGGACTCCTGTTTGGGAGCTTCTGGTCTAAAAGGACAACAAAAACTCTTCAAAACATTTTGACCGCATGAAAAAAATTTCCACATAATAAATACCACAATAGGCAAGCCATCAAAGTTCTCCAAAAAATAAACAGTGCAGCAAAATACTCCCCAACTGCACTCTCTCCAGCGTAAAATATTCCAAATGGAACAGAATTCTCTACTCCTTATGGCCTCTTTCTTTGACTAAGCTATTAGTCACCAGCCTAATATTACCACTTTTTGCTCCGTTTTCAAATTTTATCCAACTTCATTCCTACTGAATAAAGTGTCAAGTTAAAAGACGCTTTATGAATTTCAGAATAACTCACAAAAGAGTGTTGTGAACCTGCTGATTTGGCAATATAATCTCAGTCTAGACTCTACAGAAGTGGTTCCCTACCTGGGCTGGGGTCCACAGACCCCTTGGTTAATGGTAGGGGTCCATGGCATGAAAAAGGTTGGGAACCCCGATCCAAAAAAATGTATATAAATTAACTAATTCAACTTCACCTTAAGTTTTACTGTTTGCTAAAATTATTCAGAGTTAACAAATAAATTACATACAACAGTCATGTTAAATAATTATCCCAACCATTTAACAACAAATTTAAGCAAAATATTTAAACAAATATTGTTTACAACTATAGACACTTAAAATAAGTAGCTTTAATAAAGTAAAAACACAAAAGCATTTTATATTAGCAGGAGAGCCCAGTATCTATAATCAATTAGCAATATACAGTACTTGCTGATGTTGACCAGTATTGAAATACATTATAAACATATAAGCTTCCAACTTTTAATCTTGACTGAACTGCATTTTTAACTTTTAAACAAAATGTAGAGTTGTTTCTTTCTCATTTAGCAGCTCAAAGGGAAATTGTTCAGTTTTCCATATACATCACACCCTGATGACAACTCTTTCTCTCAGTAACCAAACATGACAACTCTTACCATTTCTGACTGGCCACTCGGTTTCCTCTCTTCTAACCTGTTCCTCCTTTGAGGCAGCACTGGGCTAACCACTACACTACAACGCTTTATAGTACCAGTGACCTGGGTTCAATTTCCGCTGCTGTCTGTAAGGAAGTTTGTACGTTCTCCCTGTGACCACATGGGTTTTCTCCGGGTGCTCCGGTTTCCTCCCACATCCCAAATAGGCACCGGTTAGTAGGTGAATTTTACATTGCAAATTGTACCATGATTAGGCTATGGGTTGCTGGGGGTACAGTTCAACGGGCCAGAAAGGTTTATTCTGCGCTGGATCTCAATAAATAAACTAACTTTTTAATCTTATAATAATACAGAACCCTAAACCCCCCCTCCACCTCTTGTCCCATTCCCCTTCCCTAGTTCCTTGAACTACTGCAACGTATTCTCTCACACATGCCCATCAATATTCTGAGGAGTACATCTTTGGGATTTGGAAGGAAATTGGAGAATGGAAAAAACCCACATCATTGTGAAGAGGATAAATAAAATATATATACGCACACACCCCAGTGAGATTGGGACATCCCTGTCCTAGCATGTTAAGTCAGCTCTAGCTAACTGGGGAGATGAAATCAACAGTGAGGACCAATGGCGAGGAAAGCTCTGCAACACTTTGTGGAAAACACCCACTGCAAAACAAGGGATATCCCTAGTTTGTAACAACTACTTGTATCTCTGGACCCGGACTTCAAGGTCAAGAGACTGGAACTGCTCCAGTCAATGGTTTTTTCATTTTAAAAACGGTCTCGCGCAGGTTTCCTGTCATCATCAGACATGATGGACAACCATCATATACGTACAAGAAGCTGATATTAGAAGGAATGGACAAGTCTAATCTATGTTAAAAATGAGTCCAACAACAATGCAAAAAGATTCCTCCAAATTAACACTATGAACAAGTAATAAAGCAAAATAAAAATATTGTACACTTGATTTTTCATACCATATCAACTGTTCCAGTCAGGTTTGCTGTTCCTGCTTGATCGAAGTTTGGTGACAGCTCTGTTCCAGTGGCCATCATTTTTCAATCGAAAGGAGCTCAGTAATTTCTGTAATTCTCACCATCTTCATCCTCAGCTTGTTTTTTTTAAGAATAAATAAAATGGACAATCAACCCAAGGTCACCTCTTGTAATAAGTTTATTTTTTTTTCTTTGAAACAATCATTTGATTGCCATTGAAAGCAATTTATTATTATTGGTTATTAATGTCCATGGTTTATTTCCACCATCAGCTGAAAGTCCTTCCTTGTTGCCAGATGGCAAAATCTTTCGTCTTCTGAACAGAATGGGCTCTGGAAGATAACAATAAAATGTTTCAGTCACTCAACAACTGATCTAATAAAACAATGTTAATTATCTAAGTATTAATGTAATCTGTCAGTTGTTAAGCTACAGGACAGTAAATTCACTATCACAGTCGATTGATTTTATTTTTCACGTTCATGTAATGGAATTTACAGTCACTAAAAAATTGTCAGTTAGATGTCAGAACTACAAGGAGGTGCATGGCAGCATAGTAGCTAGCGCAACGCTTTAGAATGCCACTGATTGGGATTCAATTCTCACCACTATCTGTAAGGAGTTTATACATTCTCCCCCTGACTATGTGGGTCTCTCTGCGTGGCTGCTCCAGTTTCCTCCCACTTTTCAATGGCATACAGGTTCATAAGGGTTAGTAATTAGTAGGCATGCTATGTTGGCACCGGAAGCATGATGACACTTGCAGATTGCCCTCAGCATATCCTCGGACTAACGCAAATAACACAATAACTGTATGTTTCAATGTACATGTGGCAAATAAAGCTAATCTTTAACAATTGTTCAAATCACGTAAATCTAAACGTAAAACAACTGCGCCACGGACAGTCCCAAGCCAAGCTGCGAAAGGAGGAAGGTTGGGCATGGAGCCAGCAACCCATCCCATCAAAACCCAAAGCTACAGAAACACCAATAGAAGCTCCAAAGACCTCATCCCTGGAAGAGGAAAGATACACCAGGAAGATTGGTGGGGGGGTGGGGGGGTTACCAAAAACACATAAATATCTACAGAGAGCATTCTAACTGGCTGTATCACTGTCTGGTATGGGGGGGGGTGCATTGCGCAGGATCAAAATAAGCCGCTGAAAGTTGCAAACTCAGTCAGCTCCATCATGGACACTAGCGTCCCCAGCATCTTGGACATCTTCAAGGAGCGATGCCTCAAGAAGGTGACAGCCATCATTAAGGACCCCATCACCCAGAACATGCCTTCTCATTGCTACCATTGGGAAGGAGGTACAGGAGCCTGAAGGCACACACTCAACAATTCAGGAACAGCTTCTTCCCCTCTGCCATTCGATTTCTGAATGGACATTGAACACATGAACACTTCCTCACTACTTTTTTTTTTCCTCTATTTGCACTAAATATTTAATTTAACTTTTAAAATATGTACATATTTCTTCCTGTAATTGATAGTTTTTATAATTATGTATTGCAATGTACTGCTGCCATAAACCAACAAATTTCACGACCTATGCCAGTGATATTAAACCTGATTCTGGTTCTGAACTGGCCCAGGACAGAGACTCTGGAAAGCCACAGTCGCCAGCCTATGCCCCAGTAGGGGTGATGGGTTTAAGTAAAGATAAAACACAAATGGTATTTCAGCCCAATATTGATTTGGAAGACAAATCTGAAGACGAGTTTGATCAAGTATGTATATCTGTGTATACTTATTAGAAAAATGCAGCAATATACATCACTACAGCCATTGACTCTGTCAACTGGGAGAGATCATGGAGCTCTCTCCCCCAATTCAGCTGCCCAGAGAAATTCACCGCCATCTTAAATTTGCTTCTTGATGACGTGCAAGCTGCGATCATAAATCAGCTCAGTGAAAGCATACACTGCTGCCGCGGCACTTTTTCAATCAATGCTGCCCCTCACATTCAACAAACTTCCTATGGAAGTAGAGTTATCTTCAGAACTACAGGCTGTTTCCAGGGTGAATCTGTGAAATTCATTGGCCAAGTCAATGGGTATCTTTAAAGTGGACATTGACAGGTTTTTGATGAGAGAGGGCATCAAAGGTTATGGGGAGAAGGCAAGAGAATGGGGTTGAGATGAATAATAAATCAACCATGATGGAATGGCGAAGCAGACTCAATGAGCCAAATGGCTTAATTCTGCTCCTATGCCTCATGTTTTTTTGTCAATAATAAAGAAGGATAACCATCCTCTCCCTGACCAACATCCCCAACACTGAGGGCCTAATTATACTCAGTCAACTCTGATGGACATTCCACACCACCCACATACCCAACAACAGGGTACTTAGAAAGACACTAGGTGGGCCATAGAGAGTGTCCTATCTGGATGCACAGTGGCTTGGTATGGCAACTACTTTGCCTGAGACTGCAAGAATCTCCAGAGTTGAGGTCACAGAAACCAGGCTCCCCTCCATGGACTTTGTTTATATTTTCATTGCTTCTATATAGCAGCCAAAGATTCCACCCATTCCGGACATTCTCTCTTCCCCCCTTTCCCACTGAGCAGAAGGTACAAAAGCCTGTACCACCAGTCTCAAGGATAGCTTCTATCCCACTGTTATAAGACTATTGAATGGTTCCCTAGAACAATAACATAGACACTTCACTTCATAATCTACTTCATTAGCATATAAGTCATTAGATTTGCACATTAATTTCTGCCTGCATTGCACTTCCTCTGTAGCTGTTACACTTCATTATTTATTTACTTATTGAGATACAGTACAGAATCAACCCTTTCAGCAATGCTGCCCAGCAACCCCTGATTTAACCCTAGCTTAGTCACAGGACAATTTACAACGGCCAATTAACCTACCAAGAGGAAACCAGAGCACCTGGTCACAGGGAGAATGTACACACTCCTTACAGGCAGCAGGATTATTAAAGTATTATTACACTTTATTATGCACTCTACTATTTTCTCTCTCAATGCACCGTTGTAATGATTTGATACGTATAAATAGTATGTAAGACATGTTTTCCACTGTATCTCAGCACGTGACAATAATAAACCAAATCCAATTCTGTATTGTTTTATGTTACACTACCTCAAAGCATAGTCGTAACGATCTGATATGTATAAAAAATATGCAAGACGGTTCTTAACTGCATTTCGGTACATGTGACAATAATAAACCGAATCCAATTCTGTTATTGCTTTACGTTGCATAACCTCAAAGCACAGTTGCATTGAACAGTATGCAAGACAAGTTCTTCACTGTATCTCGGTACATGTGACAATTCCAACCCACGGGAAGGGGGTGGCTCCTCAGTCCCGAGCAGCTGCCCAGAAGACGAGGAGAGGAGATGGGATGAGATGAGAATGAGTGGAGGGAAAGTGCAGGGTACAACTTTCCCTTGTTTTTGTTTTGGCGCCAGCATTTGGCAGCTGTCACTCACTCACTCACCCGATCCGGGCAGAAACACGCACTTGGCGATCCCACGGGTGTAGAGCAGTGCGATGAAGTTTGACTGCTCACCCTGCCTTTGTACCAGAGCGGGGAACGCTGAGGGAGGAGGACGGGGTACCGCCCGAGCTGTCAGTCGGCGGCCGACACCGAATCGCACCCCACCCCAACTCACTCACCTCACACACGTCCGGGCTTAACCCCCCTCCACGAAGCCAGTCAGCTTCGGAAGGTCAGCGTCGTGGTGCAAGCTCTCTGCCTGTCATGAACAAAGCGAAGGTCGGTTCCGTTTTGTTTCCCGCGGCGATAACTCACCGACCTCCTCTCCGCTCCGTTGGAGCACCTACCGCTCGCCACCCAGGCTGGCGAATCACCCCGCCTACCAGCCCCAGACCCAACCAATTGAACTCGGCGGGTAGGCTGTGCTAAATGACCGACGGTCTGCTTGACCAATAACAACTGTGGATTCTGCCTGATGCGATGGGCGTGAGCACTCTTTAATCCTGATTGGACTATCGCGTGGTCCAATCGTTGCACAAAGATCTGCGAGCCGAGGCTAAAGATTTGCAACGTTATTTGATATCAAAAGCTAAAATAAAAGAGATGCTGAAAGTAAATTAGAAGAAATAATGTATAATACGTGAAACTGGGAGGTGATAATTATTTAGAAGTTTATTGCACTGCGGCTAGAGTTAAGATGCTGACAGTGATTGATGTTTCAGTTAACAAATCACAAAGAAAGATTAACATTAGGGCGGGCACTAAGTGTCTATGACATTTGATGAACATTGACATTATCCAATAGGATCTGCCAGTTCGGGATGGGTCGCGCCCTCTGTACACAATAAAGTGTGAAACAACAATAGAGCGCTTGTTCTAATTCACGCCATGTATGGGGTTTGTGTGTTGTGAGTTTCCCCCTCAGAACAGAGTTTTAATTTTCCTCTGCGTCTTTTCAACCTGAGAGACGAAAGAAATATTGCATTTGCCCGCATAACATGCAGAATTCAGTAAGGCAAAATAAAAATTGAATTTTTCAGCGCGAAAATCTTTGGGTCATCGACCTGACTGTTGATATTGATACGTTCTATACAGGTGCTGTCTGTCTCAGATATTCTCAACATTTTCTGCTTTTATTTCGATTTTCCAGCATTTATATTATTTAGTGGGGATTCTTTGCAGAAGAGACTGGCTAAACATGCACAGTCGAGTAGATTTATTACATAAATGCTTTGCATTCTCGCCCACATGCAAGATGATTATAGTGATTCACTTAAATACCCATGTGTAGGATGTAGACTTGGCCTTTCTATTTACACACCATCTGTTAAGGTTACCTCTTAGACTGCCTCATTTGGTTAGAATCAGAATCAGGTTTATTGTCATTGACATACATCCTGAAATGTGTTGTGCAGTATATTTAAAAAATTATTTAGGGATACAGAATGGAGTAGGCTTTTCAAGACACACCGCCAAACATCTCCAAATGACCCGGATTTAACCCTAACCTAATCATGGGACAATTTACAATGACCAATGATCCTACCCAGTATGTCTAGGCGCTGTGCGAGGAAACTAGAGCGCCCGGAGAAAACTCACGAAGTCCACAGGAAGGATGTACAGAGACTCCTTACAGAGGACACCAGGGTTGAATTCTGAATTCTGACAGCCTGAGCTGTAATACCATCATGCTATGCTACTGTGGCATGATAAATTACAATAAAAACTAGATTAAAAAATGAACAGTGCAAAAAGAGAGTGTAATAGTGAGGTGGTGTTCATGAGTCCATGGACTGTTCAGAAATCTGATGGCACCCCCCCCCCCGCTGATTTCTCACGCGCCTCATTTGAGATTTAGAACCATAGAACATTACAGCACAGAAACAGGCCTTTTGGCCCATCTTAGCTGTACCAAATCATTTTTCTGCCTCGTCCCACTGACCTGCACCTGGACCATATCCCTCCATACACCTCTCATCCATGTACCTGTCCAAGTTTTTATTAAATGTTAAAAGTGAGCCCGCAGTTACCACTTCACCTGGCAGCTCATTCAGTGGCCTCCACTCGGAGAAGCAATCCTCCACTACCACTCTCTGGCTTCTTCCATTGAGCCAATGTCTAATCCAATTTACTACCTCTCCATGTATACCTAGCGACTGAATCTTCCTAACTAACCTCCCATGCGGGACCTTGTCAAAGGCCTTACTGAAGTCCATGTAGACAATATCGACTGCCTTCCCTTCATCCACTTTCCTGGTAACCTCCTCGAAAAACTCCAATAGATTGGTTAAACATGACCTACCACGCACAAAGCCATGTTGACTCTCCCTAATAAGCCCCTGTCTATCCAAATGCTTGTAGATCCGATCTCTTAGTACTCCTTCCAATAATTTACCTACTACTGATGTCAAACTTACCAGCCTATAATTTCTTTTAGAGCCTTTTTTAAACAACGGAACAACATGAGCTATCCTCCAAACATCCGGCACCTCAGCATATATACCGACATTTTAAATATATCTGCCAGGGCCCCTGCAATTTCAACACTAGTCTCCTTCAAGGTCCGAGGGAATACCCTGTCATGTCCTGGGGATTTATCTACTCTGATTTGCCTCAAGATAGCAAGCACCTCCTCCTCCTCCTCAATCTGTATAGGTTCTATCACCTCACTATTTGTTTGCCTTTTTTCCAATGACTCCATGCCAGTTTCCTTAGTAAATACAGACACAAAAAACCCATTTAAGATCTCCCCCATTTCTTTTGGTTCCATACATAGCCGACCACTCTGATCTTCAAGAGGACCAATTTTATCCCTTACTATCCTTTTGCTCTTAATATACCTGTAGAAGCTCTTCAGATTATCCTTCACTTTGACTGTCAAAGCCATCTCACATCTTCTTTTAGCCCTCCCGATTTCTTTCTTACGTTTTTTTTTGCACTTTTTATACTGCTCAAGCACCTTATTTGCTCCCTGTTTCCTACACATGTCACACATCTCTCTCTTCTTCATCATCATCAGAGTTCCAATATCCCTTGAAAACCAAGGTTCCTTATTCTTATTCACTTTGCCTTTAATCCTGACAGGAACATACAAACTCTGCACTTTCAAAATTTCTCCTTTGAAGGCCTCCCACTTATGAATCACATCTTTGCCAGAGAACAACCTGTCCCAATCCATGCTTTTTCGATTCTTTCTCATTTCTTCAAGTTTGGCCTTTTTCCAGTTTAGAACCTCAACCCGAGGACCAGATCTATCTTTATCCATGATCAAGTTGAATCTAATGGTGTTATGATCATGTTATTATGTTATGCCCTCAACATAGGAAGCATCCTCTCCACAGCTACCCAATCTAGTCCTTTGAACATTTGGTAAGTTTCAATGAGATCCCACCACATTTTTCTACACTTCAGGGAGTACAGGCTCAAAGCTGCCAAACACTCCTCATATGTTAAACACTTAATTCCTGGAATCATTCTCGTGAATGTCCTCCAGACTCTCTCCAATGAAAGCACAACCGTTCTGAGATTAGTTTAGTGTTTAGTATTTAATGTTGAGTATTTTTGAGCACTTTGTACAATAGGCATCCCTCTAATGTTATGTCTTTTTTTTCATTTATTTCTTTTTTATACATGTCTGAGCTGGTATGTTTTTGTTGATTTTATTGGGTTTTTTTTGAAAATTTTGAAAATGAAGTATTTTTTTTAAAAATAAAAGAAAAGAAAAGAAATCTGATGGCAGAGTGGAAGATGTTGTTTCTCAAACATTGAGTGTGTCTTCAGGCTCCTGTACCTCAACCTGATGTTAGTAATGAGGGGAAGGCATTGTTCCAAATGGTGAGGCTACTCCATGGTGGATGCTGCCTTTCTGAGGTACTGCCTTTTAAAGATGTTCTCAATGATGGGGAGGCTAGTGCCTGTGATGGAGTTGACTGAGTTTACAACCCTCTGCAACAATTTCTGATCCTCCATACCAGAGGGTGATGCAACAGTCGAAGTGCTCTCCATGGTAACATCAATATGTTGTTGATTTGGGGTCATTTTTTCTATATTAATAGTGTTCAAAGATCAACTTTATTTGCCATATGCATTTATGTGTATTAGGAATTTGCTGTGGTGTGTTGCCATGGCATGCAACCAAAAATGTCAATGTTCAACAATTATAAAGAACAAAGAATTATATAAAAATAAAGTTACTTTATACTTTATAGTCGCCAAACAATTGGTACTAGAACGTACAATCATCAGAGCAATATTTGGTTCTGCGCTTCACACTCCCTGGATTACAAATATTAAATATTAAAGATATTAAAAATAATTAAAATTAGTAAATATTAAAAATTTAAATTATAAATTATAAATAGAAAATAGAAAAATGGGAAGTAAGGTAATGCAAAAAAAAACTGAGAGGCAGGTCTGAATATTTGGAGGGTACGGCCCAGATCCGGGTCAGGATCCATTCAGCAGCCTTATCACAGACAGAGGTTAAAGTTAGAGGTTAAAGTTCAGATATGGAATAAAATGTGCATAAATACATAAAGACCAGCTTGTATTTACAATGTAAACAGCATTGTAAAAAGTGGTTTGAAGTGTTTACAGTGCAGTTCAGTGAGGGGTGAGTAGATTGGGGGGTGGGGTATCAAGTAGACAGATTATTCAGATTAGCTACCTGGGGGAAGAAACTTTTAAGATGGCATGATGATTTTGTTTTAATAGCCCTATAGCGCTTTCCAGAAGGGAGCTTTTGGAAAAGGCAGTTCACTGGGTGGGTAGTGTCCGCAATGATTTTTCCTGCCTGGTTCTTTGTTCTGGACACATACAAGTCCTACAGTGATGGTAGACTGCAGCCAGCGACCTCTTCTGCTGACCCGACAGTTCACTGTAGTTTTTGTATATTATTCTGCAAATCCATATAGTGTGTGTTGTGGAGACCAATTGTCTCAATGGCAGGATTTGCTAGTTCTAGTTGTGGGGTTGTTCAGATGGATTACTGAACTCATAAACTGAATTATGTGATGACCATCTGCAAGCAGAAATTCTGAGTAAATTCTTCAGTCAATTCAGTTTACTCTGATACCAAGAAATAGTTCAAATGTATTTCTTACAAGACAAGTAATAAGCATTCTGACTATAGGGCTGAGGTCTGTTGTTCCAAATTTAGCTGCACCTATAATCAGGCTGTTCCAGTAAATCTACAGTGTTGACACATTGACTAGTTATGTCATGTCCACAAAAAGCACAACAAATCCATTGGTATCTTGAAAATTTAATTCTTGCATGACTGAAACACTGCAATACACAGTCTACAAGTGTATTACCACAATCCACTTAGACTTCTCCATCAGCATCCCCCACAAAGGCAACAGCAACAAGCTCGCAGGAACAGCATCAAAGGTTTCCCTCCAAGCATACACACTATTGACCATCCATGACCTCCTCTACTGCCACGATGAAGCCACTCTCAGGTGGAAGGAGCAACATCTCATATTTTGTTTTGGTAGCCTCCTACCTAATGGCATGAACATTGAGTTCTCCAACTTCAGGTGATTTCTCCCCCCCCCCCCTTCCCTCCTTTTCCATTTCCTTTTGCCTCTACTCTTTAACTCATCTACCTATCAAACCCCCACCGTTCCCTTCCTCCTTCCCTTTCTCCCATGGTCCACTCTCCTTTCCTATCAGATCCCTTATTCTTCAGCCCTTTACCTTTTCCTCCCATCACCTGTCAGCTTCTCACTTTATCACCTGTACCCCACCCAACCTTACCTGGCATCACCTAAGACCTTCTAGCTTGTACACCTTCCCCTTCTGCACACCCCCTTATTCTGGCTTCTTCCACCTTCCTTTCCATTTCTGATGAAGGGTCTTAGCCTGAAACGTCGACTCTTTATTCCTCTCCATAGATGCTGCCTGACCTGCTGAGTTCCTCCAGAATTTTGTTTGTGTTACTCTAGATTTCCAGCATCTGTAGAATCTCATGTTTAATATTTCTCAGAAACTGCTTGCATCCACACTATTGAATGCCTTTCCAACTGTTCTTGTTCCATTTGGAAATTTACCTACTGTGTATTTACATCCAACTTCCAAATCATTAAGATATATGGTAAACAATTAACCAATGAAAATATGTCATCTCAAAGTAAATTTATTAACAAAGGAAGTGGGAATTGTGAACCAAACTTGAATCTCCACCAGTATAGACTTTGTGAATCACTCATCAAATCCTTCTAGATATCTGAATTCAATATGTCTGCTGGTTCCTCTGTTCATTCTCGTTGAGACTTCTTCAAAGTTAACTCATAAATCTGTCGCACAAGATTTCCACTTTATGAAGCTATGAGACTTTATTAGAGAAAAATTTTCCAAATGTGCTGCTATTACTTCCTTACTAATCGAGTCTAACATTTTCCCAAGAATAGATGTCAGACTAATCAGACCCCCAAGAAAATGAATCTCAGGGTTGTATATGGTGATATACATGTACTTTGATAGTAAATTTACTTTGAACTTTGAACTTATGCAGTCTAATTTTTGATTTTCCCATGAGCAGACATCCTTTCCCTACATACGGCTATCAAGCCTTGGTGTCTTTGAAGAGACATCTATTACAAACCTACCAGAATAACTTTTATAGACTAGGGAGATATAGTCTGCTTAATCGTGCCTCATAAGACATAGGAGCAGAGTTAGGCCATTTGGCTCATTGAGTCTGTTCCACCATTAAATCATGGCCGATTTATTATCCCCAGTAGAGTCATAGAGAAGTACAGCACAGAAACAGGCGCTTCGCTCCATCTAGTCCTTGCCGAAACCATTTAAACTGCCTACTCCCAATGACCTGCACCCGGACCATAGCCCTCCATACCCCTACCATCCATGTACCTATCCAAAATTCTCTTAAATGTTGAAATCAAGCTCGCCTGCACCACTAGCGCTGACAGCTCATTCCACACTCTCATGACCCTCTGAGTGAAGAAGTTTCCACTCATGTTCCCCTTAAACTTCTCACCTTTCACCCTTAAACCAGGACCTCTGGTTGTAGTCTCATCCAACCTCAGTGGAAATTTCTCCTGTATTCTCCCTGTAACCTTTGACGTCCTGTTTAATCAAGAATCTGTCAAACTCTGCTTTAAATATACCCATTGATTTGGCCTCAAAAGCCGACTGTGGCAATGAATTCCACTGATTCACCAACCTTTGGCTAAAGGCGTTATAAATTTTAAATACAAAAGAGAAATGTGGGTGGAACTGGAACACCCAGAGGAAGCCCATGAGGTCATGAGGAGAACTAACAAACCCCTTACAGACAGCAGCCGGAATTGAACCACTAACTTTGCTCCTCCAAGTTTTTTTTGCGTTTCCACCTCCAGATGCTACTATATAAGTAAAAGAACAAGCAAAAGACTAGAAACCTGTGTTGTTTTCTATTGATGTTGCCTGACCTCTAAGCGCTTCCAGCTTCTTCTTCTCCATCTCTGCTGCTGATCAGAGTAGCTACAATGTGTACCTTCATTGTAACTATTACATGCAGTACGAGCATAAGATACTGGAAATAATCAGCAAGTCAGGCAGCATCTGTAGAGGCAATTAATAGAACATACAACATTACAGCACAGTACAACTTTGCACTGACCGTATAACCTACTCTAAGATCAATCTAACCCTTCCCTCCTACATAGCCCTCCATTTTTCTATCGTCCATGTGCCTGTCTAAGAGTTCCTTAATTGCCCCTATTATATCTGCCACTCCCACCACAGATGGCAGGGTGTTCCACATACTCACTCTCTGTGTTTAAAAACCTCTGATATTCCCCTAACTGGAATTAGAAAATGGAACGTGGCAGCAGTACACTGCAATAAATAATAAACAGTAAATTACAGTAAATATACATATATATATAATATACACATATACATATACATACACACACACTAAAAAAATTAAATTAAGTAGTGCAAAAAAAGTAGTGAGGTAGTGTTCATGGGCTCAATGTCCATTCAGAAATCTGATGGCAGAGGGGAAGAAGCTGTTCCTGAATCGTTGAGTGTGTGTCTTCAGGCTCCTGTACCTCCTCCCTGATGGCAGAGGGGAAGAAGCTGTTCCTGAATCGTTGAGTGTGTGTCTTCAGGCTCCTGTACCTCCTCCCTGGTGGCAGAGGGGAAGAAGCTGTTCCTGAATCGTTCAGTGTGTGTCTTCAGGCTCCTGTACCTCCTCCCAGATGGTAGCAGTGAGAAGAGGGCACGTCCTGGGTGATGAGGGTCCTTAATGATGGATGCCCCCTTTCTACAAGGAAACATCAACACCATTAGTCACTGGCAGCCAACCAGAAAAAGCCCCCTCTCAACTGTTCTCGCTGATTAATAAGACATTCACCCACAGAACTGCAGTTCAATGGATTTTTAAAAATATTTTTGCACCATTCTCTGTAAACCCCAAAGACTGTTGTGCATGAGAATCCCAGGAGATCAGCAGTTTCTGGGATACTCAAACCGCCCCGTCTGGCACCAACAACCATTCCAAGGTCAATGTCACTTAGATCCCATTTTGTCCCCATTCTGATGCTTGGTCTGAAAAACAACTGAACCTCTTGACCATGCCTGCATGCTTTTACACAGTGAGTTGCTGCCACATGATTGGCTGATTAGATATTTGCATTAATGAGGTGTACAGGTGTACCTAATAAAGTGGCCACTTATTGTAATTTATGTTGTCCTGTACTCTTGCCGCAAAACAACAAATTTCATGGCATTGGAGAGGGTCCAGAGGAGGTTCAAGAGAATGAGCCCAGGAATAAAAGAGTTAACATATGAGGTGCTTTTGATAGCTCAGGGCCTGTACTCACTGAAGATGAGAAGAATGGGTGGGGGTGGAATCTCAATGCAACCGACTGACTATTGAAAACTCTCGATTAAGTGGATATGGAGAGGATGTTTCCTATCGCAGGGGAGTCGAGGACCAGAGGGCACAACATCAGAATAGAGGGATGTCCATTTAGAACAGAGATGAAACAATATTTCTTTATCCAGAGGGTGGTGAACCTCTGGAATTCATTGCCACAGATGGTTGTGCAGGCCAAGTCATTGGGTATATTTAAAGCGGAGGTTGATAGCTTCTTGATTAATCAGGATGTCAAAGGTTACAGGAAGAAGGCAGGAGAATGGGG
This sequence comes from Mobula hypostoma, assembly GCF_963921235.1. Classification (NCBI taxonomy): domain Eukaryota; kingdom Metazoa; phylum Chordata; class Chondrichthyes; order Myliobatiformes; family Myliobatidae; genus Mobula; species Mobula hypostoma. Next base: position 59,314,050 of record NC_086128.1, on the reverse strand, counting down.
TTGAGAGGGATAATAAATCAGCCATGATGGAATGGTGGAGCAGACTCGATGGGCCAAATGACCTAATTCTGCTCCTATGTCTTATGGTCAATTAGTTAAAGAGTTAAAAAAAAATACACGTGGACTAAGATGTTAACTGTCCTGTGCTATCACCAGTGGGATCATCAGTTGATCTGCCACCTGTCTTCATGAGTTTCAGCCCACTTATGATCAAGACTCCTTCGAGGTGGTGGGCCAGCAGTGCTAAAGCACCACCTCCCCCGGTGAGCTTAAAATCTTGGCATCTGCCTCTATCAGAGTTGTTGGTCACTTTCATCCAACAGGTAGTCTGCTCTTCAGTTGTCTATGCAACTACTGGAGGGTTTGCAAGATATGTATACACTGTCTGACTATCTGCCCCTCTGGACATACTTGGTCCACACCCATGCTGATCCTTTCTCTGCTGCCTCAGCTACAGCCCTGCTGGTTGACTTGATCTCTCTTCTAGTGATCAATGATATTAAATCTAATTCTGATTCTCCAATAATAATGCAACACTGGTGAAAATCAAATGTCCATACATGCACCCAAAGTCAGTGGAACTAATGTCTATTTCACACATTTTCATTTCAGCTTATGTGCTTTTATCTTCCTAGACTATGGATATAAGTTGAAAAACCAAACACCACAATTAGGGTTGTCAATTTACCACTCTTAAGTTGCTGCCACATAATTGGCTGATTAGACTTAAGAAGTTTAATTATTGTTGGCCCCAGAGAATGGTGTGAAAAACAGAAAAAAAAACATCCAGTGAGCAGCAGTTCTGTGGGTGAAGATGCCTTGTTAGTGAGAGAGGTCAGAGGAGAATGGCCAGACTGGTTCAAGCTGACAGGAAGGTGACAGTAACTCAAATAATGACGTGTTACAACAGTGGTGTGCAGAAGAGCATCTCTGAACACACAACATGCCGAACTTCGAAGTCGATGGCCTCCAGCAGCAGAAGACCACTTCTGTACACAATAAAGTGGCCACTTCTGTACCTGGTAAAGTGTCCTGGAGTGTAAATCTGATTCTGAAAAATTTTCACTGGCTGCTAAAGAACAGCAGGACTCCCAAAAGTGGAAATCAAGGAGAATGCTTAATTTATGCTGCAGCCTACACAATTGCAGGTTGTCCTAAATTTCTCTGCAACCAACTGACTGGTGTCATGGTGTGCGCTGGCAATATCGGAACCCAAGTGTGGAGGAAAGACAGACTCTGATGTAGAGATGGCAACAAGAGTTTATTCATAATAATTCCAAGAGAACTTTGGTGGCTTGGCTGAGCGACATCATGAGATGTGACATTCTCAAAACTAGGACCCCATGATTAGCGCTAATCAGGCGTCCGCTTAAATAATACAAGTAACATGGAAACCCCGAGCCTATCAAAGTAAACTTAACAAGTTTAAACAGAAAGCACCAGGAGACTGCATTACTAAGAGCGAGTCACTCAAAAAAAACACAATGAACTCTAAACAATTAATAATTGTCATTAAACAACAATTAACCAATTCAGGTGCTCAAAAAACCTTGGAGCCCAGCACTCTCTGACACCCTGCACCAGCTTAAAGAACTCATTACAACTGTTTCTGATGTGTTTTGACTTTTATAATAAACTTGTGCTCAGCACCATCCCACAAACAGCAATGAAAGAAAGATGAGATTTTCTGTTTTCTGAAATCTAGGACCTTAGCAAGAAAGGGTGAACATGTCAGCTCAAAGTCAAAGTACATTTATTATCCAAGTACATATACAACCCTGAGATTCATTTTCTTGCATGGAAAAATAAAGAGATACAATAACGCCTATGAAAAACTATAGATAAATAAGCACTGACAAACAAACAACTTGCAAAAGAAGACAAATTGCGCAAAAAAAATTGATACCGAGAACATGAATTGTAAAGAGTCCTTGAAAGTGAGTCCGTAGATCGTAGAATCAGTTCAAAGTAGCGGTGAGTGAAGTTATCCACACAGGTTGAAGAACCTGATGGTTGTAAGGTAATAGATGTTCCTGAACCTAATGGTGGTTGTAAGGTAATAACTGCCTCTGAACCTTATGGTTCTGTATTTCCTACCTGATGGCAGCTGTGAGAAGAGAACATGACCTGGATGGTGGGGGTCTTTGATGATGGATGCTGCTTTGTTGCGGCAAAGCTGCCTTGCTATTCAGTCTTGTCAAGATTCAAGTTTATTTATCACGTGTACTTCGAAACATACAGTGAAAGGCATCATTTGCATTAACAACGACTACCTTATCGTGGTGGAGAAGCTTTGAGTTGCTGAGATGCCGTCTGGAGTTTAGCTCCTGGTAGGGTCACCCATGGCAGTAAGGTCAAGGTGGATGTTTCAGACAAAGAGCGATCCAACCAAGACCTCATCAGTGGAGCTGGTGGAGGATGACGACCCACCATAACGACAGTGAAGTCAGAGGAAAGCTGCAGCAGTGAAGGGTCCGTAGTCGTCTTGCACTCCATGCCACCGGACCCTGTCCCCGATCTGTCAACCACCGTGTGTGGCTGCCTGTGTATCAGTCTCCCCATGTTAAACAATCAGGCACAGGCATTCTCGGTTAAGGGGTTAACCCCTTGGGACTGAGAGATTGCAATACTGTTATTATTATTTCTCATCTTTTTACAATTATTCTGTCGGGAGAAGTGTAGAGGGGATCTTCTTGACTCATTTCCCTAGCATGAGTTGTAAATAATTGTATAAGATTGCAGACCATTCTTGTAAATTGTCTAACAGCCACGTCAAGATCAATATAGCTCAATACAGTCAGGAAACTGTCTGACCCAGAGTGATAGACAAAAAGTCAACATTTGCATAGATGCTACAACAGATAGTGTAGACTACATATGCAAAAACAGATTTACAGGGAAGATAGCGGAACAAAAGATATTTTCATTACTGGGTGAGTCAAGGACCAGAAGGCACAGCCTCAAAATACAAGGATGTCTCTTTAAAACAGAGATGGAGGAATTTCTTTATCCAGAGGTGTTGATTTAATTGCCACAGACAGCTGTAGAGATAATACTGAGAAAGTGAGTCGTACAGTCCTTGAACCTGCTCTAGATTACCTACCAGAGCTACAGGTCCACAGCAGATGCCATTTTAATGGCTATTCACTCAACCACTAGACAACAAAGATGCTCTTTATTGACTACAGTTTGGCATTTAATGCCATCAACCCCTCAAAATTAATCAATAAGCTTCAAGACCTGGGCCTCAATACTCCCTTGTGCAATTGGATCCTTGATTTCCTCACTTGCAGACACCAGTCAGTTCGGATTAAGAGCAACATCTCCTCCACAATCTCTTATCAGGATAGGTGTACCACAGGGCTGTGTGCTTAGCCCCCTGCTCTACTCGCTTTACATTTATGACTGTGTGGCTAAGCACAGCTCCAATGCTATATTTGAGTTTGCTGACGACACCACTGTCATTGGCCAAGTCAAAGGTGGTGACAAATCAGAATATTGGAAGGAGATTGAAACTCTGGCTGAGTGGCGCCACAACAACAACCTCTTACTCAATGTCAGCAAGACCAAGGAGCTGAATATTGACTTCAGAAGGAAATTGGAGGTCCACGAGCCTGTCCTTGTTGGAGGATCAGACATGGAGAAGATCAGCAACCTTAATGTCCTAGGTGTTATTATTTTGGAGGAGCTGCCCTGGGCCCAGCATACAAGTGCAATATGAAGAAAGCACAGCAGCACCTCTACTTCCTTAAAATTTAGTGAAGATTCAGCATGACACCTAAAACTTTGACAAACTTCTATTGATTTGTAGTGGGGAGTATATTGACTGGCTGAATCACAGCCTGATATGGAAATAGCACTGTTCTTGAACAGAAAATCCTACAAAAATTAATGGATATGACCTCCCCCTCTCACCATTGAGCACATCTACATGAAGCATTGTCACAGGAAAGTAACATCCATCATCAAGGACCCCCACCACCCAGGACAAGCTCTCTTCTTGCTGCTGCCGTCAGGAAGGAGGTACAGGAGCCTCAGGACTCACACCACCAGTTTCAGGAACAGTTATTACCCCTCAACCATCAGGAAGGAGGTACAGGAGCCTCAGGACCCACACCACCAGGTTCAGGAACAGTTATCACCCTCAACCATCAGGAAGGAGGTACAGGAGCCTCAGGACCCACACCACCAGGTTCAGGAACAGTTATTACCCCTCAACCATCAGGAAGGAGGTACAGGAGCCTCAGGACCCACACCACCAGGTTCAGGAACAGTTATCACCCTCAACCATCAGGAAGGAGGTACAGGAGCCTCAGGACCCACACCACCAGGTTCAGGAACAGTTATTACCCCTCAACCATCAGGAAGGAGGTACAGGAGCCTCAGGACCCACACCACCAGGTTCAGGAACAGTTATTACCCCTCAACCATCAGGAAGGAGGTACAGGAGCCTCAGGACCCACACCACCAGGTTCAGGAACAGTTATTACCCTCCCCCCCAACCATCAGGAAGGAGGTACAGGAGCCTCAGGACCCACACCACCAGGTTCAGGAACAGTTATTACCCCTCAACCATCAGGAAGGAGGTACAGGAGCCTCAGGACCCACACCACCAGGTTCAGGAACAGTTATTACCCCCCCCCAACCATCAGGAGGGAGGTACAGGAGACTCAGGTCCCACACCACCAGGTTCAGGAACAGTTATCACCCCTCAACCATTGGGTTCTTAAACCAAAGGGGATAACTTCACTCCACTTCACTTGCCCTATCATTGAAATATTCCCACAACCAATGGACTCACTTTCAAGGACTCTTCACCTCATATTCTTGATATTGATTATTTATTTATTTATTTATTTATTTTTGTATTGCACAGTTTGTATCTTTTTCACATTGGTTAAGTGCCCAAATTGGTGCAATCTTTATTGATTTTATTATGGTTATTATTTTATAGATTCATTAAGTATACCCACAAGAAATTGAATCTCAGGATTGTACGTGGCAACATATATGTACTTTGATAATAAATTTACCGTCTAAAATTATGACTTGTACAGATTGGAGTCAAGAGTAAAACTTCACTGAATTATAAAGCCTATTGATTTAAAGTTGTAGTGAGAGGCGTGGTTTGTACTTAATTACATGAACCCATCACCCGTATTAGAGCTTAGCCATCAAAAGCAGCTCACCAAAATCCTCTGGTCTGGGCCAGTCTTTCAAGTTGAACCCAGGGGTAGTCCACTTTGTATCTACTAGGGCAGGGTCCTTCCTCTCCCAGCTCTTCTGTAGCTCTGGGTTTTATGGGATGGGGTTGCTAGCCCCATGCCCAACCCTCTTCCTTTCGCAGCCAGGCTTGGGACAATACTTGGCAGTGGTGTGTGTTGGGTAGAGACTTGGAATTATTCTTTGGTTTACTTCCTTTAACATTTCTTTATTAAATAATTTGGAAGGCACTTGATTAAATCACTGGGATTGAAAGGGTTAATGTATGAGGAGTGCTTGATGGCTTTCAGCCTGTATTCACTGGAATTTATAAGAACAAGGAGGGATCTCATTGAGACCTATGGAATTTGAAAGGCCTTGATAGAGTAGATGTGGAGAGGATGTTTCCAATGGTGGAGGAAGTCTTGGACCAAGGGGCACAGGCTCAGAGTAGAGGGACGTCCATTTAGAACAGGGATAAGGAGGAATTTCTTTATCCAGAGGTGTTGATTTCATTGCCACACATAGCCGTGGAGGTCAAGTCGTTGGGTATATTCAAAGTAGAGGGTGATAGGTTCTTGAATAATAAGGGCATCAAAGGTTACAGGGAGAACACAGGAGAATGGGGTTGAGAGGGAAAATAAATCAGTCATGATCGAATGGCAGAGCAGACTCGATGGGCTGGATGGCCTAATTCTGCTCCTATGTCTTATGAGGCATGACTAAGCAGATTATCTCTCTCTAATATATAAAAACTGTTCTGGTAGGTTTGTAATAGATGTCTCTTCAAAGACACCAAGGCTTGATAGCCGTATGTAGGGAAAAGATGTCTGCTCATGGAAAAACCTAAAATTAGACAGCATAAGTTCAAAGTTCAATGTAAATCTAATATGCATGTCACCAGGAGCAAACAAGAGAAAACCTGCAGATGCCCTGAAGGGTCTTGGCCCGAAATCTCAATTGTATTTTTTCCATACGTGCTACCTGGCCTGCTGAGTTCCTCCAGCATTTTGTGTGTGTCACCATGAGATTCATTTTCTTGAGGGCATTCACAGTAGGTACAAAGAAGCACAATAGAACCAATGAAAAAACACACACAACAGGACGGACAAACAACCAAGGTGCAAAAGACAACAAACTGTGCAAGACAAAAAAGAAAAAAAGAAATAATAATAATAAATAAATAAGCAATAAATATCAAGAACATGAGATGAAGAGTCCTTGAAAGTGAGTCCATAGGTTGTGCAAACAGTTCAGCGATAGGGCGTGAAGTTGCATGAAGTTATCCCCTTTGGTTCAAGAGCCTGATGGTTGAGAGGTGCTAACTGTTCCTGAACCTGGTGGTGTGAATCCCGAGGGTCCTGCACCTTCTTCCTGATGGCAGCAGCAAAAAGAGAGCATGTTCTGGGTGCTGGGGCCTTTGATGACAGATGCTGCTTTCCTGTGACAGTGTTCCTTGTAAATGAAAGAAATTGTGAATAAGCCCAGTAAAGTTTACAGGGGAAAAAGAAACTTCAGCACTGAATGCTAAATATGTAGACCTCACTCCCACATGGAATGGTTGAGGCTTCTCACACAGATATGGAAGAAGAAGGGAACTCGGACGAGTGCACGACAAAGATAGGGTTATCTTGATGGGCTGAGATGTTGTATGGTAGCTCACAAGTAACACTTACCCATTCAGCTAAAAGGGTGTTTGTGTCTCTGTGTTTTTTTGATACAAGCGCTTGCCCTGTGGTTTTGTGAGCCAGTAATAGAATACAATTCTTGTCATAATTGATAACTGTAGCTTTGCACAAATATGGTTAATGTTTCTCAGACAAGAGTGCAGCACAGTGTGGACCCTTTAGCCCGTGATATTGTGCTGGCCTCTTGGCCTGTTCTGGGATCAATCTAACTCTTCCCTCCAACAACAACCCTTGGCCCTCCATTTTTTTTTCCATCCATGTGCATATCGGGGAGTCTCTTGGACGTTCCTGGTGTGTCTGCCTCTGCTACGCTGGCGCCAGAATGTGTATGTGTGGTGACACTTGCGGACTGCTCCCAGAACACCTGGGTGTGTTGGATGCTGTTAATGCAAATGATGCCTTTCACTGTATGATTCGATGTACACATGATAAATAAACTTGAATCTAGACAAGGGTGAATAGCAAAGTAGCTTTGCTTAGACTCTGACAATGCATATTGCAGTGATTAACGTTCTGCCAGATGGCCGTGGTAGAGACTAAAACCCCAACAGCGCTTTGGATAAGCGGAAAAGATGTGAGATTTATTTTCTACCACTAGGTGTCAGTATTAGTCCATAAACACAAGAGGTTTATTTCCAGTACTCAAGTGTAGAGGAGAACAAAATAATTGTTACTCCAGATTCAATGCATGAAAGACAAAGAAGCACAATAAGACAAAGAACACAATAATAAAAACACAATAAGTATAAATACATAAGATAGCTTACAGATACAGATTGATTGCATGTCCATAAAATGATGCTAGGCACGTCTGTACATTACTTAGAGTATACTTTATTGTCACCAAACAATTGATACTAGAATGTACAATCATCACAGCAATATTTGATTCTGCGCTTCCCGCTCCCTGAATTACAAATCGATAGTAAATATTAAAAATTTAAATCATAAATCATAAATAGAAAATAGAAAAATGGAAAGTAAGGTAGTGCAAAAAAACCGAGAGGCAGGTCCGGATATTTGGAGGGTACGGCCCAGATCCGGGTCAGGATCCGTTCAGCAGTCTTATCACAGTTGGAAAGAAGCTGTTCCCAAATCTGGCCATACGAGTCTTCAAGTTCCTGAGCCTTCTCCCGGAGGGAAGAGGGACGAAAAGTGTGTTGGCTGGGT